>NW_027500061.1:0-88411 GCF_021521415.1 Bidens hawaiensis | reverse complement strand
TTGTGACGGTTCACATCTTTTTTGTACTCGAATGAATCCAAAAATACCCGATTCACTTTTGGCTGTTTATTACCCGACTACCCAATTTTACTTTTTCTCACAAAGGAATATTGTTCTTTGCCAAATTTTAACCCGATTTATTCTCCCGATTCCATCACCTGATTTGTAAAGGGCGGTATTTTCAAACTACCCGATTAAAGTATCCGAGGTGTCTCCTTTAAGTTTTTTCCTTAACAAACAGTAATAAAATATTAAGTATATATGTATCCAACTCGAAAATAAGGTTTTTCTTAAAATAAGTTTTTAATAGAAAATGTTTTTATCATTAGCTAGAATTTACTATTTACATGTATAATAATAAAATATGTTAAACATTGAATAATGGATATGTTATAATTATTTGGGCCCATATGAGGCTCCCTTAAAGAGGAGGGGTGTGAATAATAAATTTGAATCTAAGGATCCAGAATAGATTATTTTCAATTTTAGTTTTTTTTAACGCTCTAAGTTTTTAAGAAATTATACTTTTGACAGATTGACAGCCAGTTGGACACCATTTGGCGTATTTCCAGGTCTACCGGAAAAGTGGAAATTAATAATTATTTTACAAACAAAACCCATACATCAAAATTAATTTAAAATTATAATAAAATAAAAAATTAATTTACTTTGCAAATCATATTATATATGGAAAGTGTTTAACAATGTGAATCCTTTAAAATTTAAAGACATTTAGGTGGCAATACAATTTGAAAAGGGATGTGATTCTCCCGTAACACCCCACATGCCTATACGGTTCGTATAGGCCTATACAGCCGTATAGGTACACATGCCTGACAAGGGGACAAAAAAACAGTTTTTTGCAGCCTATACGACTGTATAGGCCTATACGACCGAATAGGCATTAAATGTCTCGTATTGCATTCAGACAAACCATAAAAGCTATACGGTCGTATAGGGCTATACGACCGTATAGAAAACATTTGCAGAAACATTCAGACTGCCTTAATCACTGTCGGAAAACGATTTAAAAAAACCTTAAATTTTGGGGTGCATTTTTATTTTAATGTATGTTGACTAAATGTTAAAAAAACCTCAAATTTTTATTATATGTAAGCAACAAATATGCCTAGACAGTCTTGAGCTTTTGACGAGCTAAGCTTGAGCTCAACATTTAAACCCGTTAAGATAAATGAACCAAATACGACCCGTATAAATCACATATATTGTATATATGGTCATCATTTTTTTTTAAAAAAAAGTGTCTATAAACGAGCCAAATACGACCCGTATAACTCACATATATTGTATATATGGTCATAATTTTTTTTTAAAAAAAAGTGTATATACGGCCGTATAGGCCTATACAGCCGTATAGGCCTATACGAAGCACAATAAACGATGGTAGACAACCTCTGACACGATTCAGGTCCTATACGACCGTATAGCCCTATACGAGCCGTATAGGACAAAAAATGGTGTATGAAGATCCAAAGTGGTGTGGGAGGATCCCTTACCTTTGAAAATTAGCTCGCATATTATAATAGTTTTAAAAGGAAAAGAATAAAATAAAAATACAGAATAATAGAAATTACCATTTATGTTTGTATTCAATTTCTTTCATTGTTTTTTTTTTCTTTAAATTGATTTGTTCATCTTTTACGTTTACAAATCCAATAGAGACATCAGTTGAGTTTGGTTGGTTGGCTCATGTGATATTATTAAAATTTCCACCTCCAAAATGACCCAACTTTGAATCCTGGTATGCACATTTCATTTTGGATTTAATGAAAAAATGAGTTTTACCGGTTCACTCGTCGGGTCAACCGGTCCAGGCCGACTGCCACCCGCAAAACCCGGGCGGGTTTTTAGAAACGGCCCAAATACACTAACCCGACCCCGGTATAGGAACCGGTTCCCGGTCAGGCCGGTCCGACCGTCCAGGCCGGGTTTCAAAAACCTGATTACCATAATAATCATATTACAATTAGAAAACTAAACCAACTTGACCAACTTAGATCCTTTCATATTCACCAACTTGTGAAAACAGTCCAAAATTACCCACAATCACCCACGTCGATTCGGAATCTAACCTGTAACTTGATTTTTATTGTTCTTCAGCCATTGATCGACTTTAGTTCTTGATCCAGTCCTTCGGATCACGGTTCAGATCTGATTTCCAACTTAAAATCAAAGTTTGAATTGATGAACCAAAAAAATCACACATCGATATTCTTGTCACTAACTTGGGTAGCAAACATGACTCGGCTTTGGTTCTGCGGTTCCCGAAATTAACAAACAAGATCTGCAATGACATAAAATATGTCTCTCTTTATTCTAACCGAAATTTTGTTAATTTCAGGCGTGGTGTGGTGGGTGTTTGATTTGTAACCTAACTAGAGGAAGTGGTGGGTGTCCGGCCACCCAAACCTCATTGTGCATCATCTTCCTTCCAACACTGTCACACCCCAACCGGTGGCGGAAATGCCTGGGCGTAATGTATAGATTGCTCAAAACACATGTGACAACTATTAAAGCGACAATATTATCATTATCATATTAAATCTCAAGTACACAAGTTTGAAACGGAAAATAACATCATAACAAAGAAAACTAATTATTACATCATTTTATTTAGAATAACTTAAGGCAATCTAGTGTCTTCGATCTTGAAACTTTCATCACACATTCATACTTGTAGCATATATATATATATATATATATATATATATATATATATATATATATATATATATATATATATATAAAATAAAGGTCAATTAAAAATAGTTAGTGAATTTCCCACATGTTTGTTATAATATAATATGAGGCAAAATCTATACATTTCCATGAACATGCATATTAAACAAACAAGTAATGAAATATGTAAAAAATATCGATGAGGCCCTTTTCTATTTGACATAAAGTCTAAATAGTAAAGGGAAGGTATTATCATACTTACTGAGGCTACAACAGCTATTAAACAATAATAAACACAAATCAATCAATGAGGCGTAATTCATACAAGCATGTACTAACACACAAGTTTATGATGTGAATTGTAGTTTGAAGTAATAAGGCTAAATAAAAGTAAGTGTTTTGCTATGATATATATGCTTAACCCAATATGTAAAAAAGAAAGTAAAAGAAGTAAAAAAGGGGGTGTGAGAAAATCACTTTGATTGGTGAGTGAAAGGATTGGATGTTGGTGTGACTTGATCCATCCTAACCATGAAGCCCTAAATCGAAGTTTATAAATGTGTTTTAGGCTAAGGGTAAGGAATACTAAATCTAATGAATAAATGATAAGATTAAAAACAAGGAAAAGATCAAAAAGGAAGATGAAATACAAAATCAGTTTTTGGACAAGAAGGTGCTCTGTTTTGTTCAAGGTATTTAAAATATCAAACAGTTTTATTATAAATCAAGACTTTCCAGTATACTAAACTAGAATGATTGGAACGACTTTAATTTAGAAAAGTTTTACAAATTCGTACCCTAAATAGGCCAAAATAGCCATGTAAATCAGAGCATTGATGAAGCTTAGCAAGGGCACGAATTGGCTCGGAGCCCTCCTGTTTTTTTGCGCAGTAGTGTAAATTACTTGTTTTCGCCACACATGCCATTCGTGGAATTCGCTCTAGGAGATATATTAAATCTCTATATTAGTTTAACCAACAAAAATAGAGTGTGACCCACCTATCGCATGGCCCTATAATCATGCTTCAAGTCAGAATACTATGGAGCGCCACCATTTTTGCCATCCCTTTCGCCAGTTGGGTAACGCCAAAGGGGCTAAAGAAGATGGGGTTTGCGCTCATTTCAGCCTATCACTTTTTTTTTGCTTACTTTAATAACTAAGTAAATCACAACACCTTTGTTAAAGAGTTGGATAGTTGGTGACCTACAATGGGCCATTGGAGATTAATCTTTAAAGGCCCTTGGATGTCCTTAACATTAAAGAGTTATCCATCCATAAAAGCTCTTAGGTGAGGTGCCATTGTATAAGAGCATCGGTTTTCCTTGGTTCATGTCACACCCCCATCTTAGATCTAGGAATGTGATCACTAGTTGGTACCACATTTGTATATAAATCAGAGTTACGGTTATTAGCGGAAGTCTTATAAAAACATAAGGATCGAACTTGTATATATTTACATTACAAAAAAACGAGACGAAAGTCTCGTTTAGTATTTACTTGTTTATATGTTTTACCAAAACATCATATTTTAATATTAAAACAAAATTATATGAGCCATCGGATTCTTGAGCCCTTCGTCCTTCAAGCTCTTATTCCTGGTTACCTACAAAATGTTATAAAATACGTCAGCAACGAATGCTGGTGAATATGCTGACGCTAAAAATATTTCTATACTAAATCACCCCTCGAGACCACGTAAGTCTCGGCCCACCTTGGGTTAGGAATAATTAAGTTAAACAACATCATTATAAACTCGAGTCTCTACACTAGGTCACCTCAGCAAAACACCGCAACGTCCCGACATAACTTAGGTACCATAAATATACACATGGTCAGTCTCACTCGGACGCAACTTAGGTTCGGCCCATCGTGGCTGGAGGTCGTGACCAAGCGTGGTGCGATGTGCCCACCGCGTTCCACATATGTAAGGATCCAGACAAACGTATACCACAGCCTGAGGGCTAGGCTTATACTCTTATTTACAATGTTTTTAGAGATACGTAGCCTCATGTAAAGTTTTACACATAACACGTCTGATTGTTAGAAAACAAGTTTGTAAAAGTGGGGCGTATTCACCTTTTCAATGGGATCGGCTTCCAACACCGTCCGTGAGTCTTTCTCTTGCTATCTCGCACCTATAGTACGAGTATAACTTTTGTTAGTCGGATACACGATCCGGCTTAAGACCTTTAGTCTTATTTATCTCGATGAACCTTTAGTTCAATATCTTATTTTACTTTAAAACCTTTAGTTAAAAAGTAATCTTTATAAACCTTTAGTTTATTTATAAAAACCCTACGTTTCTTCTTCTTTAAGAAACGTATTTCTTTCTTTATTATTTAAGTATACTCATTATACCTAAATAATATATTTAGAACAAAGAATAATCATATATATATACTCACATATATATTTCATTTTTCTTTTTCTTTATTTTCTTTGTTATATGTTTCTTTGTTTTATCGAGAATAACTTCGACTTTGGGTATTAAGCCCATATAATATTTTATTATTATTTTATTCGGGCATTATGCCTACCTTTGTCGGCTCAATAAACCCTATTCACTCGGGCAACACTTCGACTCTATTTCTTTATCAACACTCGATTGATCAACACTTTGCTTGGACACACGAATCTAACACCAACACTTCTCGGCACGCTCTTCGAGATGATCGTCGGGGTGCTAAGTTAGCACCTCCTTCTTGTTTATAATGTTGTCGGGGAGGGGCACGAATATCGAGGTATAGCACGCTTATCAAGGAAGCGGGGCACGGATTTTGAAATGGATCGAGGGCACGTTTCCCAAGGTCTAGAGAGAGGTTAGAGAGAGAGAGTAATATGTGTGTTTTGGTGTGAGATTGTGAAGAACCCGGACTTGCTATTTATAGGGCTGATTTTGGATCCCATCGCGGTATGTGATGGGTTCCTTGGCTTGCCCGTCGCGTAGCGCGACGTAGGCTTGGCCAGTCAGCTTGTAGACCTGCCATGTGACGAAACGTGGCAGGCGCCGCGCCACGTGGCGGACGTGTTGCCACGTGGTGACACGTGGCGGCTGGTGGTGCCACCGTGTGCCACGTGGCACACGTGGCACACTTTGTCAGACACTCCATCGCGATACGCGATGGAGGTCTCTTCTGATCCATCACGTATCGCGATGGGTCAGAAAATCAGAATTTAAATTTTAGCCCTTGCAGTTTGGAAATCGATAGTTTTGGTCCCTTGACTTTGGAAACTTGACATTTTTGGCCCAAAATTTACGTGATGTTACATCCTCCCCACCTTGAAATAAATCTCGTCCTCGAGATTGCTTACAAGAATAAGTGGGGGTATTTCTTTCTCATTTCAGACTCGAGTTCCCATGTGTACTCGGGTCCTCTTCGGGAATCCCATTTCACTTTCACGATTTTCAATGTTCGTCTTTTAAGTTTCTTTGTTTTCGAATCTTCAATTTGTATTGGTCTTTCAATGAATTTTAAGTTTTCGTTAATTTCTACATCTTTTAATGGCATTGAAAGAGATTCGTCGGCTAGACATTTACGCAGATTCGAAACATGGAATACGTCGTGTATCTCTTGCATTTCCTCGGGCAGTCGCAAACGATACGCAATAGTGCCGATTCGTTTAAGTACCTCAAAGGGTCCAACGAATCGAGGACTTAGCTTTCCTTTCTTGCCGAAGCGAACTACGCCTTTCCATGGTGAGACCTTTAATAAGACTTTGTCACCAACATTGAATTCTAACGGCTTACGACGGACATCGGTGTAACTCTTTTGGCGATCACGTGCCGTCTTAAGTTGTTCTCGAATTTGAAAAACTTTGTCGGCGGTTTCTTGGACTATTTCGGGTCCAGATAATTGATTATTTCCAGTTTCAGACCAGCACACGGGCGTTCTACATTTTCGACCATATAACGCCTCGAATGGTGCGGCTTGAATACTTGTGTGATAACTATTGTTATACGAGAATTCCATTAGGGGTAATTGGTCGTTCCAACTTCCACCTAAGTCTATGACACAAGCGTGGAGCATATCTTCCAATGTTTGAATTGTCCTTTCGCTGTGCCCATCAGTTTGCGGATGATAGGCGGTGCTAAGGTTTAACTTGGTGCCTAAGGCTTGTTGTAAGCTTTCCCAAAAGTGAGACGTAAAGCGACTATCTCGATCAGAGATTATAGATAGCGGTACTCCATGCAAAGCAACGATGTTGTTCACATATATACGCGCTAACCTATCCATTGAGTACGACTCATTGAATGGAATAAAGTGAGCGGATTTGGTTAATCTGTCGACGATCACCCAAATGGCATTGTTTTGTCTAGTCGTCTTCGGGAGTTTGGTTATGAAATCCATGGTTATTATCTCCCACTTCCATACGGGAAGTTCGGGTTGCTGAAGCAATCCCGAAGGCTTTTGGTGTTCAGCCTTGACTTTCAAACAAGTTAAGCATTTCGCAACATGCGAAGCGATGTCTTTTTTCATCCCATTCCACCAGTAGTTGGGTTTAAGATTTTGGTACATTTTGTCACTACCGGGGTGCATCATGTACTTGGACTTATGATCTTCGTTCATAATCTTTTTACGCAAGTCCCCAATGATTGGTACCCAAATTCGGTTTCCCATTCTAAGGATACCATCATCACCTTTGACTAATGAGTCAATGGTGCCGTTACGTTTTTCATCGAAGATATTGTTTTCATTGATAGCTTGAGCTTGAGCCGATTTGATTTGGTCAATTAAATTGATTTGAAGTTCTAGCCTTAATGCTCGGACTCATTTTGGCTTTTCATGCTCTTTATGACTCAAGGCGTCGGCCACAACGTTGGCTTTACCTTCGTGATAAACGATCTCACAATCGTAGTCGTTAAGAGTTTCCATCCAGCGTCGTTGGCGCATGTTAAGTTCTTTTTGCTCAAATATGTGCTTTAAGCTTTTATGATCAGTGTACACGATAAATCTTACTCCATAGAGATAGTGCCTCCATACCTTCAATGCGAAGATTATGGCGCCTAACTCTAGATCGTGTGTCGTATAGTTCTTTTCGTGCACCTTCAGTTGACGAGAGGCGTAGGCGATTACTTTCTTTCGTTGCATCAGTACGCATCCCAAACCGGAATGGGACGCATCGACAACGAAATCTTCAGTACCTTATGGCAAGGCCAGTATAGGAGCTTGGGTAAGCTTTTGTTTAAGTATATAGAACGCCTCTTGTTGCTTCGTTCCCCATTCATACTTAATGTTTTTGCGAGTTAAAGAAGTTAAGGGAACAGCGATTCGGGAAAAGTTTTCAATGAACCTTCGATAGGAGCCGGCCAATCCCAAGAAACTTTGAATCTCGGTTGGTGACTTTGGAATTTCCCACTTAGAGATAGCTTCAATCTTAACGGGGTCAACTTGAATACCGTTAACGTTAATGATGTGACCAAGGAATTGCACCTCGTGCAACCAGAACTCGCATTTTGAGAACTTAGCGTACAACTTTTCGGTCCTAAGGATTTCAAGTAATGTTCGAAGATGGACTTCATGATCATCCTTAGACTTAGAGTAAATAAGTATGTCGTCGATGAAGACGATAACAAATTTATCCAAGTAAGGCTTAAAGATACGATTCATCATGTCCATGAACGCGTCTAGCGCATTAGTAAGTCCAAATGGCATAACGGTGAACTCATAATGGCCATACCTTGTTCAAAAGGCGGTTTTCGGAATATCTTCGGATTGAACTTTGAGTTGGTGATAGCTGGAACGAAGATCGATTTTTGAAAAGAAGCTAGCACCTTGAAGTTGGTCGAAAAGATCATATATTCGAGGGAGTGGATAACGATTCTTGATTGTGACTTTGTTGAGAGCTCGTAGTCAATGCACATACGCATGGAACCATCCTTCTTCTTGACAAAAAGTATCGGCGCTCCCCATGGCGATGAACTTGGTCGTATAAAGCCTTTCTCGAGAAGTTCGTCCAATTGTTTCTTCAGTTCTTTCATCTCAGTTGGTACGAGACGATACGGAGCTTTGGCGATCAGAGCAATTCCAAGAATAAGATCAATCCTAAACTCTACTTCACGATCGGGAGGAATGCCAGGAAGTTCGTCGGGAAAAACATCGGCGTAGTCGGAAACAACTGGAACGTCTTTGATTTCTTTGGGTTTAGATTCTTCGGTGACGTAGGCCATGAATGCTAAGCATCCTTGATTTAAACATTTGTTAGCCCTTATCATTGAGATTATGCTAACTTGGCTGGCATCTTTATCCCCTTCAATTTGAATAATTCGTTTATCCGGGGCTCGAAGTTCAACGGTTTTTCTATTGCAGAGGACACGAGCATGGTTGTCGGATAACCAGTCCATACCCAATACAACATCAAAACCCGCAAGAGTCATAGGTAGCAATTGAATAGGCAAAACGTAACCGGCTAATAAGATTTTTCCGGTTTCTAGGGCTTCGGAGATTTTAACGATTTCGCCATTAGCGGTCTCGCCGCTTAGAGTTTTATTAAGTTTGATTAAAGGTTCGTTTAATAGACTACAAAAGTTATAATCTATAAAACTTAAGTTGGCTCCCGAATCAAACAAGACTCCAGCATAAGTATTATTAACTAGGAATGTACCAGTAATGGTTTCCGGCATGTCGGCCGCTTTCTTTGTGTCTAGGACAAAGACTCTTGCATTGCCCTTCTTGGGCTCATTCTTTTGACCGCTACCACCCGCACCACCAGTCGCGGGTTTGTTCTTGGGGCATTCAAAGCTAAGATGTCCCATCTCCTTGCAGTTGTAGCAGGTTATCTTCTTCTTCCAACAATCGTCCGTTGCATGGCCGGGTCTATTGCATGATTCAGAGACTCGAGGATCAAAGTTGCATCTACCCATATGATATTTCTTACAAATTTTGCATTGAGGGATGCCGGGGTTGAAGCCAGACTTTCGTTGGTCAGTTCCTTTTCCCTTAGAACGGGTATCTCCTCCTTTCCTCGTGTCGTGAGTTGTCACAACCTTCTTATCCTCCTCCTTGTTGCGGATCATTCCGCCCATCAAGTACACAACCAACTCCATCGCGAAGTTAGCGGTTTGTGGCAAGTGTGACCTCACCATGTCACGAATCTCTCGTGGTAGTCCCCATATATAACACGTGACTTTGTTGGACTCGGGGGTAACCAGCTGGGGAACCAAACGACAGTATTCATGGAACTTCGTGTTGTACTCACGAAGGTTTGTTCCAACAACCTTGTGAGCCAAGAATTTTGTTTGGATTTGGTCCGTTTCGTGCATCGGACAGAATTTTGACATCATCAACTCTTTGAATTCATTCCAAGTCAAGTTGTACATCACTTCCCTTACTCTACTCATCATTAACGTGTTCCACCACTCTAGTGCCTCGCCTTTGAACATCAGGGCAGAGTATTGAATCTTCTCTTCGTCCGAACACTTGCTTGTAATCACAATTGTCTCCATTTCTTCAAGCCACCTTATGGTTGTGATGGCTCCCTTGTCACCATGAAACTCTTTTGGCCCATAGTACTTAAAGTCTTTAAACGAACATCCACCGATCTTGAGTTTCTTAAAGTCTTCTATGTGAGATGGTTTCGGACGAGATTTAACAGATTTTTGGAAAAGGTGAACAGATTGGGAATGTTTTGTTTGTCTAGACTGAGATCTAAATTCAGATTCTTCCCTAACAGCCTTTTTGATCATTTGTAGGATTTGATTCATATACTTATTGGGGATTGGTTCCTCTTGTTCTTTTTCGGGACCTTTCCCTCTTTCTTCTCGTTTCTCGGCTTCCTTTCGGGAAACCTCTCGGTTATCACTTTGTCTAGACATTCTTTTCTTTTATTCTTTATCTGAAATTTAACATATTTCTTTTCTTAATATACAATTTTTATTTATTTCACATACATATACATATCATAAAATGATATTTATATTATTTTACACATCGTTTAATCGATATATATAAAGTCCTATCCTTATTATATCGTATATTACACATAACATACAAACTATGTTTACACATAAACTTCATTTCTTGAAAACATGCCATCATTATTATCCTCTCAATCCTTCATGAATTTCTTAACCACCTTCGTTAGCTTGTTACATTTGCGAAGAAGCGTCTCTCATATCTTCTTCTTTTTCTTCTCATCCAAAGCAATTTTCTTCCTTAGGTCATCAGTTTCGTGTAAGGCTCGGTCCAAATGCTCCTATTGCGATTGTGGTATCTCATTCGGATATCCATACTTTGGAGGTGGGTCTCGGTAACCCATCATCACTATGTCATAATGGTTCTTCGGGTTTGGATACGGAGACGTTGTCACATCAGAGGGATAGTTGAAGAATGCATCGGCTGTTTCATTTTGCTCATGGATTTCATTGGCATGTTCTTCAATGGATGGAATCTCACCTTGGTATGGTAGAAAACTTGATGACGCTTTACCCTTGAGTCCATGGAGGAATTGCATATACGGGTCGATAGAACCATAACTTGGAGTTGAGTGTTGTCCTTCGTTTGATTTGGTTACTTCGTTTGGATTGTCAGGATATTCCTCCTCGGGGTCGGTTTCTTCTTCTGGTTCCTCTTCTGGTTCCTTTTCGGTCATTGCCGGTATGTGAATCTTCTCGTATGGCATCGTCACTCTCATCTTGGGCTTGTTAGATGGCCCTTCTTTGTTGATGCGGGAATCGGCAGAATCCATAGTTGAAGTGCCAGTATGCCACCTTCGTTGATCGGAGTGGCATTGTATCAGATGAGGGAGATTTTGGTTCCTCCTTGATTGGTAAGTTGGAGAGGAAAGCGTATGAAGGATGAGGGTTTGGTGGTAACTGCGTTTGACCTCCGGATGGGTAATATGGCAGAACTTCAGTTGGTTGGTAGGTAGGGATCTCAGAAGGATAATATGTCGGGACCTCGGATGGTTGGTACATAGGTAGACTTGTCGGATGATAACTTGAGTGTCTTGGTGCTTGGTACACTTGATGTGGAGTGTTTTCTAGATGGTAGATTGGACTTGGTTCAATATTGGGGTGTTGGTCGTGTCCTTCGTTGGAATTGAAGAATGATTCAAAGTAGTCTTTACTCATGATGTCCTTTGAAAATTTGTAATACTTCCTTGCTCTTCTTGCTTCATTATCAAAGTACTCCATTAATTTCTCATACGACATCTTTATTGGGTGGTTTAGAATGTGATGAGGGAAAGAAAGGGTTACCAACCAATCTTATCCCTATTCAAATAAACAATTAATTTCCTATGCTTGGATCGAAGCTTGGGTATTGTTTTATGATACCCATTTCGCTATGATCGATGGCTCTAATACCAACCTGTCACACCCCCATCTTAGGCCTAGGAGTGTGATCCCTAGTTGGTACCACATTTGTATATAAATCAAAGTTATGGTTATTAGCGGAAGTCTTATAAAAACATAAGGATCGAACTTGTAAATATTTACATTACAAAAAGATGAGACAAAAGTCTCGTTTAGTATTTACTTGTTTATATGTTTTACAAAAACAACATTTTTTAATATTCAAACAAAATTATCCGAGCCATCGGATTCTTGAGCCCTTCGTCCTTCAAGCTCTTATTCTTGATCACATGCAAAATGTTATAAAATACGTCAGCAACGAATGCTGGTGAATATGCTGACGCTAAAAATATTTTCTTTACTTAATCACCCCTAGAGACCACGTAAGTCTCGGCCCATCTTGGGTTAGGAATAATCAAGTTAAACAACATCATTATAAACTCGATTCTCTACACTAGGTAACCTTAGCCAAACACTGCAGCGTCCCGACATAACTTAGGTACCATAAATATACACATGATCAGTCTCACTCGGACGCAACTTAGGTCCGGCCCATCGTGGCTGGAGGTCGTGACTAAGCGTGGTGCGATGTGCCCACCGCGTTCCACATATGTAAGGATCCAGACAAACGTATACCACAGCCTGAGGGCTAGGCTTATACTCTTATTTACAATGTTTTTAGAGACACGTAGCCTCATGTAAAGTTTTACACATAACACGTATGATTGTTAGAGAACAAGTTTCTAAAAGTGGGGCGTATTCACCTTTTCAATGGGATCGGCTTCCAACACCGTCCGTGAGTCTTTCTCTTGCTATCTCGCACCTATAGTACGAGTATAACTTTTGTTAGTCGGATACACGATCCGGCTTAAGACCTTTAGTTTTATTTATCTCGATGAACCTTTAGTTCAATATCTCATTTTACTTTAAAACCTTTAGTTAAAAAGTAATCTTTATAAACCTTTTGTTTAATTATAAAAACCCTACGTTTCTTCTTCTTTAAGAAACGTATTTCTTTCTTTATTATTTAAGTAACTCATTATACCTAAATAATATATTTAGAACAAAGAATAATCATATATATATATATATATATATATATATATATATACTCACATATATATTTCATTTTTCTTTTTCTTTATTTTCTTTGATACATGTTTCTTTGTTTATCGAGAATAACTTCGACTTGGGGTATTAAGCCCTTATAATATTTTATTATTATTTTATTCGCGCATTATGCCTACCTTTGTTGGCTCAATAAACCCTATTCACTCGGGCAGCACTTCGACTCTATTTCTTTATCAACACTCGATTGATCAACACTTTGCTTGGACACACGAATCTAACACCAACACTTCTCGGCACGCTCTTCGAGATGATCGTCGGGATGCTAAGACAGCACCTCCTTCTTGTTTATAATGTTGTAGGGGAGGGGCAAGAATATCAAGGTATAGCACTCTTATCAAGGAATCGGGGCACGGATTTCGAGATGGATCGAGGGCACGTTTCCCAAGGTCTAGAGAGAGAGAGTAATATGTGTGTTTTGGTGTGAGATTGTGAAGAACCTGGACTTGCTATTTATAGGGTTGATTTTGGATCCCATTGCGGTATGTGATGGGTTCCTTGGCTGGCCCGTCGCGTAGCGCGATGTAGGCCTGGCCAATCAGCTTGTAGACCTGCCACGTGACGACACGTGGCAGGCGCCGCGCCACATGGCGGACGTGTTGCCACGTGGTGACACGTGGCGGCTGGTGGTGCCACCGTGTGCCATGTGTCACACTTTGTCAGACACTCCATCGCGATACGCGATGGAGGTCTCTTCTGATCCATCGCGTATCGTGATGGGTCAGAAAATCAGAATTTAAATTTTAGCCCTTGCAGTTTGGAAATCGATAGTTTTGGTCCCTTGACTTTGGAAACTTGACATTTTTTGCTCGAAATTTACGTGATGATACAGTTTATGTGATGAGGTGGGCCCAAAGTAAAAAAAATAAAAGTTTTATTTAATTTTTAGACTACCCGTAGTGGGCGAAAGCCTTGGGCGACTTTTGGGCGATAGGGGCGAGCACACCCCCTCCCCCAGGCGAAATGTGGTGCGATAAGGGGGGGGGGGGCACGAATTATTTGTCCTCATGACGCCGTGAGTATGTGTGTGTGTTGAGTGTGAGTATGTGTTTGTTTTGTGTGTATATATTATTATATATGTTTGTGTGGTGTATATATATATATGTATATATATTAGCCTACAACACTATTACACCCCAAAAACAAATTCTACCCTTTGCTGACTGGGCGCCACGTATCGCAATTCGCCGAATTTGTAGCCCCACACTACACATAGCCTTATGTGTAATGAGTAGGTGGTAAGGCAGTGTCGGCCCTTATGTATAATATACTAAGTGTCGGCCCTTATGTATAATATAGTAAAGCGGTTGCTTAGGGCCCATATATTTGACGCCTCAATTTTGAAAAAGATATATATGTATATGTTAGGGCATAGATTTTATGCTGAGGATACTCTATCCTTATGTTGCTTGTGGATCATTTATCCTTGAGATATATTCCAGGTTGTGAAGGATCAAGGATCCTCGGTATTATTTGTATACTAAAGATTGTGTTTGAATGGTGTTGTGATTAATAGGTATAACGGCTATATGACCAAGTCTATCTGATATCTCGCTACTGGACCCATTCATCACGTGGTAAAGAGGCGTGGACGAAGCTAGTGGGAGAGTAGCGGATTAGTAGAACTTTTGGTTATAGATATTTTTCGTTTATAACGAGTTTATGATCAGCTAGGTTAATTCACTTGTCACTTCGCACACTTGAGCAATATTCAGAACTCTCTCTAGCAGTACACACACACACATAGAAATCATTATATTACTGATCATAATCTCTACCATTGTAACCTGATTTTTTGATTAACAAAGTGGTGATAGACGATTTGTCATCACCCGGGGTTTTTGTGTCGGCGATCCGACTAAGATCAAGGGCTTTTCCTCGCAACAAATCATTGTGTTCTTACTTTCATTCGTTTCATAATCAAAGTTATCATTCAAGCACTAAATCTTACTTTACAAATTTGGTTACATTATCCTAGAGTGATTTTTGACCAAAACAATTTGGCACCCTCCGTGGGGCAATTGGCGCTATAATCCAGAAAATTTCCTATCAATATTCAACCTTTTCAATGAATACCATCATCAATGGCCTCTCAACAATCTTCTGCTTCATCCACCATGCCTTCATCAGTTACTCACCCACCAAGAACTTTTCCACCGATGCCTCTTCCGCTAACAGGAGCTCCAAGGACCACCACGGCTGGAAACAAGACACAAATTCCAGTCTTCCAGAGCTCAAAGACCACTACTGCCTCCTCTTGGTAACCTCTAACAATGAAGTTTCTGCTTTGTTTCGTAGGTAAAGGCGTACATGAAGCAGCAGAACAAGACTAACCAGAAGATCCTACATGAAATTGAGGATCTCAAGAAGAACAAGAGTCCACTGGAGGATCAGACTCCTTTGATTCCTAGGATGCTGGACTTCACCACTCTAGGATCTGTGGGTCAGCAAACTCAAAGATCCTCGTTCCTTCAGCCATGATCATCTATCCTTCAACAGGGGTCCCTGGGTCAGCAAACTCAATGATCCTCGTTCCTTCAGCCAGGATCATCTATCCTTCAACAGGGGTCAATAGGTCAGTAAATTCAAGGATCCTCGTTCCTCCAACTAGGATCATCCATCCTTCAACCAAAATCCTCCGGAATGTATCACCAAGGATCCTTCAACTTCCAATCTCAAGGATCGTTCTGGCAGAATCAAGGATCCTCAAGAATTCAGCATCAAAGGTCTTCAGAGGTCCATGAATGAGACATCATCCCCATGCAGACCATTGCCTCTAGTGGGCCGACTACCATAGAAGATGCTTCTTATCTTGGCTACACTTCTGGGATGCCGACGTTCAATCAACCGAGAGATAACACATATAATCACGTATCCTTAGACACTAACCTTGGTTCTATGCAAGATACAGGTATCAATCAGTCTATGGCTAAGGAACTTTATAAGCTTAAGGACATGATATCCAACATGCCAGGAGTGGTCCGACCAATTCCTGAAATACCAGAGGGGAGGCATAAGTTGTCCAGATTTGTTCCACCAATATATGATGCTAAGATCCCAAAATGCTTTCAAACCCCCAATATGAAGGTGTACGATGGAACCACCGATCCAGAAGAGCATGTGGCTCAGTATAGGGAGAGGATAGAGATCAATCCAATTCCTGAAAGACTCAAGGAGGCCTATATATGCAAGGGCATCGGATCCACGTTAACACGATCTGCACTTAAATGGCTGCTAAGTCTTCCTCCCTACTCTGTTACTTCTTTTTCACACTTAGTTAATTTATTCAATAGCCAATTTTCTTGTAGTAGAAAATTCGAAAAATTAACTAGTGATTTATATAGAGTTGTCCAACCTCATGATGAATCCCTAATGGATTTTGTTACAAGGTTTGGCAGGGAAGCCTTAGAGATCCCTAATCTTGATATGGCTACGGCTGTTGAGGCATTCAAGATGGGGCTACATAGGTGCTCCCCATTTTATGAGGATCTTGTGATGACCCCATGCAGGACGTTAGATGAAGTCAGAAACATGGCACTCAGATTTATAAGGCTAGAGGATGACAAGAAGATCCAAGAATGGTTAGGGGTTCCAACAAAACAAGATTCTCCTAACACGAAACAAGGATCCTCATTCAAGAACAACAACTCGAAGCCTTTTTCCAAATTCAACAATCAAAATGTCCGAGCAGTCGAAGAAGGAGACGACGACAATGAGAATTATCCAAGTATTTACGAGTATTGCTTCTCTGTTGATACTCATGGCTTAATTTTTGTTATGAAGGATCTTGGAGAGAAAGCAATGTGGCCTCGAAAAAATGAGAAGTCAACGTCCTTCAAAGATAAATCCAAGTGGTGTGCATTCCATGAAGATTTTGGCCATTTGACTGATGACTGCATTGGTTTGAGAAGAGAAATTGGGTATCTTCTAAGCAAAGGCCACTTCAAGGAGCTCCTAGGAAGAAAAAAGTCAAGGATCCAGGATCTTGAATATGTCCCATAGAAAAGACTCCGAGGGGGTAGTGAAAATAGACGGTGACCAAGTGGAAGTTAAGAACTACCATTCATTGTCCATGAAACCGGCAACTAAGCAACGGTAGCATAGCAACTACAGCAACATACTAGGAACGTACTGGAAGCTCGAGAACAAGACCTGAAAGAAGTATCCTTGGACCCCGAGGATCCAGACGTAAAATTTTTCCTAGGATCCAGTATCCCTACCAATATTGAAAAGGATATCATATCCTTCCTCAAGAAACGAAAATCCACATTCGCCTTCAAGCACTCCGACATGACAGGTATTTCAAAAGAGGTAATTACTCATAAACTAGTCCTTGATAATTCTATTAAACTTGTTCACCAGAAGCGAAGGAAATTCGCTTCTGCGAGGAATGCGATCATACAAGAAAAAGTTGAAAAACTTCTTAAGTCCAGTATGATCAGAGAGGTTAAGTATCCTTGATGGTTGGCTAATGTTGTGGTTGTTTCAAAAAAGAATGGAAAGTGGAGGGTATGTGTCGATTTCACTGATTTAAACAAGGCATGTCAAACTTCCTCTTTCCATTCCCAGAGTTGTTACTGTTGTCGTTACTCGAGTTGTTAAGGGTTTTAGAGGTGGAACCTCTAGGGGGTAACGCACCTTGGGCCACTACTTGATCCGTCAGCTTGTGGGCTAATCGAATCGCCTGCTGTATGGGGTCCAGTTTGGAGGACGTCACCATACCCTGAATCTGGGGCACTAAACCATAAATGTACATCTCAATTCTTTTACTCAGTGGCTCTATCATCCGCGGGCATAAATCTTCAAGGCCTAAAATTCAGATTCCAGCTTCGAGATCTCCTCTCTAGGACAATACTCTTCCTTCATCATGTTCTTGAATTCGTCCCAGTTCATGGCATTCGCCAAATCCAATCCGAGTATCTGCACATTGGAATTCCACCAGGTGAGGGCTGAATCCTGCAGTATTCCAGTAGCAAACTTGACTCTGCTGGCTGGTGGGCAATTGCACATTTCAAAGGCTGACTCAGCTTTTTCAGCCCAACACAGGAACCGTATGGCTCCCTCAGTTCCCTTAAACGAGTTGGGTTTACAATCCAGGAAATTCTTGAAGGTACATACTGCTAGACCTCCGGCTTGATTTTGAGCATGAGCAGCCAAAGCTGCCGCTGCGTGGTCGTTCAGTAAGGCTTGGAGTTTTGTTGCGGTCATGTTGATGTTACCGTGACCACGTCCAGCGTTTCTTCCGGCCATTTCCTTAAGATCACATCATACATTTTCAGACATGAACACATGGTTTCGTATACAATACACCATACATGTAATAAAAGGTAGGAAAAGAAAGAAAAGAGATATAATATCCACACATCGCAACACAACCATATAATATTCCAAATAATAATTCTTGATTAAAACCATTGTATTCGCTACAAAGTATTTAAAATCAATCCATAAAATCATAGAAAATATAAGTTGGATGGAGATAACCCCTCCATCTAGGTGTTATCATCCTGAGATGTCGTCGTCTGAGTGTGCATCCTCCTCAGCCGGCTCTTCCTCTAGGTCTTCTTCAGGATCTTCTTCAGGATCTTCCTCCGGTTCTTCTGCGTTCGGAGCTATCTGTGCCATTAGTGTGGCGCAATGAGCGAGAGCTACCGCTGCATTGCCTCCTGCATCACTAATTTCTTCCTTCAAGTCCAAGATTTCTGATTGCATCTTGAGTACTAGCCTCATTAGATGGACATGAGCATCTTGAGTTTCCTTCATTGTGTCAGTCAGGTATGAAATTCTCTTTCTTGCCTCTGCTCCATCCCCTAGTAACCCAGTAACTTTCACCCCCGTTGAGTGCATGATGTTAATTTCACGTTCCATACAGGAGACGAAAGTTGCAAAAATGCGTTCTATCGGAAGGTTTAGGGGTGGTAGTGTGCTGAAAGACATAGGACAGCCAGGGATGGGTAGTGGGGGAACTTCCTCACGATAAATATTGCCACACCCTCAAAATCCACTAACGGAGTTTTTCCGTCAGAGGGTGTGAACTAACAGGATCGGAATCATTAGTTATAATCAAACCATAAAACAAGGTTTCAAAACCATGAAAACGTTTACGAGTAATTAAATGCGGAAGCGTAAAAACCATAGAAACCAATGTTGCGTCACGCAGGATGACTTAAAACCCAATGATAACAGTTTAAAATAAGTTTGCATTATTAAAAGTGTTTCAAGCAATGCATGATCCTAAGCCGCGCGCCCGCCTCGGCTACCTGAGAATAACATACTAAAAGTGTCAACACAAGGTTGGTGAGTTCACAAGTTATATAAAATAAAGCGTTTAGTGTTTGCGTTCAGCGTTACAGCGTTTTGCGTTACAGCGTTTTGCGTTACCAGATAGTGTTATGTCAATTATATATCTATAGGTAGCTAGCCTATAAAACAAGTATCACTAAGTGTTCGACACCGAAGCTGACTGTTTATCATTTGCCTTGCCACCAGGTCATCCAGACCATGGTATGTGTTTAGCCAAGATTACACCCGCTCGACCTCCAGTCGAGTTTAGCGTTGGGTGGGGTTTGTCAAACCCAGTAGTACTACTCAACAATGACTCGCTATTATCCAATATTAAACGGTTCGATGTGAATGAAGGACTTTAGTTAACGCGTTTGCCACTTAGTCTTTACAAGTGATATATAATCTATATTAACAAAATCTTAAATGCGTTTTCGGAGTATGTTATCTCCCCCAAGTGAAAAGCGTTTAAAAAGTTTTAAAAGGGGAAAGTGAAACTAACTGTTTGCGAAGAAATTCCCAAATTAAATCACAAAGATGCGCGTCACAGAAAAACTCTCTCTAGCGTTCTAAAACAACAAAGAGATTTTTCTAAGTGTCGGAATATTATCGAGTCTCTAGACCCGGCTGTTGGTGCATAGATGTCAGTAGTTCATATGTATAAAGTCTGTAATCGAGTCTATAATATTGTTTATGTAATTGTTTGTGTAACAGCGAAGTTGTTGACAAGTTCGCTTAGGCGAACTTGTTAACCAAGCGAAGTTGTTGACAAGTTCGCCTAGGCGAACTTGTTCAACGAGCGAAGTTATTGACAACTTCGCCTGAAGCGAAGTTGTCGTGTATTTAAGTAGTTTACTGTTTACGGTTTAAGGTTAATTAATCAGTTGGTCAGTTAGAGTTTTGGTTGATCGAGTTCAGTTTACGTGTAAGTCTATTGACGTGAGTCTGTAAGCATCTCGGTTTAAGTTATCAATATAACGTGTGGTTGTTCGTATTGTGTGTACGTGTGTTCGTGAGCTAATATTCTACGTCCGTAACGATCTACACAGGGATTCCGTACCTGTGTATATCGGGATATCTCGTGTGATCCGTCCAGGGAACCTACAATTGATATCAGAGCATTTGCTCGATTGTGTGGTTCGGGATATTCACGCGGGTGTAGAATTCGTTCCATTTCGGGTATTACCGGGACGAGTTTTTGGTGTTTTTGCTCATTATAGCCTCCTACAAGTGTGTTCAAGCCTTCAAACCGTCAAAATCGTCGTTAAAATCCGTTTTTCAGATCTGCAGAAAGTTTCAGTTCGTCAGGCGAAGTTGCTGTTCATCAGGCGAAGTTGCCGTCAGGATTCGTAGGGTTTCAGCGAAGATATAAGGAGAAGCGAAGTTATTCACAACTTCGCCTACCTCCTCAACTTCGCCTAACTCAGCGAAGTTCTTCTCAAGTACGCCTAGTTCAGCGAAGTTCTCTTCAAGTTCGCTTACTTTCTAAGTTCGCTTATCCTAAGCGAAGTTATTCTCAACTTCGCCCAGTTACGCGAATTTAAGAAGGATTCAGCGAAGTTACTACTTAAGCGAAGTTATACTTAACTTCGCCTACAGTACTGTTTCGAAGAAATTTTTCTAACTTCGCCCATTTCAGAATTTTTCGGGTTTCATAGTCTTCAAGAAGGATGTCGTCAATCAATATTTCAGAGCTTGTCAAGATGGAAGTTGAAGCGGGGTCAGCTACAAAGGCCCCAATGTTGCTGAAGGGAACCAACTTTGTTGCGTGGAAGGATCGGTTCATACAGTATGTTAAGTACCAGGATGCAAAAATGTGGGTATGCATCCATGATGGATATATTCCACCGATCATGGAGTATGAGGGTCGAGACCAAATAAAGAAATACAGTAAAATGGAAGAAGAGGAGAAGAAGATGTATGAAGCCGAAAGCAAGGCTCATGCTGCAATCACAATGGCTCTTCCACAGGAGATCCTCCATACTTTCAGAAAGTATACATCAGCTAGAGAGCTTTGGGAAGCTCTTGAGAGCAGATTCGAAGGAAATGTAGGCATTCGGGCCTCAAAGATAAAGCTGCTTAAAACTCAATTTTCAGTCTTTAAGTACTTAAAGAACGAATCTCTTGATGATATTATCACTCGATATTATCATCTAATGACTGAATTGAGTAACTACTCCATTTCCTACCGAGAAGAAGAGATTGTAGAAAAACTTCTCGATGCTCTCCCACCAAAATGGGAGATGTATACTGTACTGATGAGAGAAGACAAGGACTTCTCTACTTATGATCTTGAAACCGCGGTCAACAAGCTCAGAACTTTTGAGCTTAATATGGTAAGAAAGGAAACATCTATGGATCAGGTTCAAGATCCGAGCATGTACGGTGCTAAAGTGAACTCCAATACAAGTTCAAAGACTGACTCTGCCGCCTACTACTCGAAAGGTGAGTCGGGTGCCAATTCTTCACAGGAGGGGCATGTGTCAGTAAATTCAAATGGGGATGTTTGCTTTGTTGCGGGTGGATCAAGTGGTACTCAGCAGACAGCAAGCCAGAGTAGTGGATCTTCAAGTTCCTCAAGCAATAATTACTCAAAGATGCCAATGAGCGTCAAATCTGCTGAAGAGCAGTTTGGCCTCTATTCTTCATTTATTGCTTCTTATGAAAACTACATTCAAGGAAAGGTGGTTGATCCAGCGATGCTAGATGAAGACTACGACCAGATCGATGCTGATGATTTGGAGGAGATGGATTTATAATGGCAGATGGCCATGATAGTGAGGAGAGTGAAGAAGTTCATGAGAAAGACAGGGAGAAAGTTTGTTGGTGGCAGGCCAGGGTTCGACAAGTCCAAAGTGAGGTGCTATAACTGTCAACAAACCGGGCACTTTGCCAAAGATTGCCGAAACGAGAGAGTTGAACGTGGTCAACGCAGGCCTGCACAGCACACTGGGAATAATAAGGAAATCAATGCCATGCTGTCTAGAGAAGCAGGTGAATACAACTGGAACCTGCATTTGAATGAAAATGGTGAACAGGCAAATATGGCTAAGGTTGAGAGTGAAGAACGTGAGAAGACTACCGGAGAAGAGAAAGCTACTGGTAAGGAAAAAGCTTTCATGGCAGATAACAATGATCAAATCTCCGAGGTAAGTTCTAAATCTTCTTGTACTAAATGTGAGAATTTGTCTGAGCAACTTGCTACCATAACTGATCAGTATGTTCGTTTAGATGCTGAATTTAAAACTCTTAAAGAAGATCATCACTTCACAAAAGCAAGAGAAAACAGTTACAAAGTTAAAATTAAAGCATGTGAAAAAGATGTTAAAAGCTTAAAAACTAAACTTGCTGAAAAAATTGAAGTAATTGATCTAAGTTATGAGGTTTTAGAAGAAAAAACTAAACTGATTGCTGAACGAGAAAAGCAGATTGCTGACCACCAGGTGAAAGTGGTGGAACTGAACCGAAAACTAGAACAGTTCAGAAATTCCTCAGCTATTCTTGATCACCTTGTTAGTGATCAAGGTACCTCTACAAAGAGTGGAGGAATTGGTTATCACGAGGTTCCACCACCGTATAACCACAATTACACTTTTAACCCTAGTGTACAGAAATCTGCTGATTTTGAAGTTCCTCAGACAGTTCCTATCAAGGTTACGAGTTCAGAACCAAGTGTTAGTAGTGGCGAAACGAGTTCGCCTGTTTCAAGTGTAAATATTTCTGTTACAAGTCCAGTCTCATCGGATTCGGATAAGTTGTCCGAATCGGGTAAGACAAAAGAGAAGGTAGTGTTACCCACTGGTGGAGAAAAAGATAAATCTCCTAAAAAGAATACTCCACTCAACCCGTACGTCCCACCTTATGTGAGACGAATGGCCGGTAACACTGCCTCGACATCCAAAACAACCTTTGAGAAGAAAATGGAATATAGGTGTTGTTTTAGATGTAATAAGTTAGGACATCGTGTTGCAGATTGTCCTCTGACGCCTAAATTCAGAGGCGTGAGGCCTAATAAAACTGAGCATAAGATTAATGGAAATTTTAATAATGCTAAAACTGAAAACCCTTCAAAGTTTCGAAATGTAAATAATACAGGTTTTCACATAAATAAACCTCAGTTTTACAATGCTAATCACCAAACCGTAAGATATAATACTTTCAATACACATAGGTTTGGAAGGCCTCACACTCAATTTCCAAGGAGATTTCCTAATTGGACTGACAGGAATTATCCAAATGCTAACTTTGGAAAGCAGAAGTACGGGATGTATAGATCCAAGACCAATTGGTCTTGGGTCCCTAGATTCTAATCATTTGCTTTATTGTGCAGGAACAGTTGAACAGGGCTGCCCACAGTCTTTGGATTGTAGATAGCGGCTGTTCCCGGCACATGACGGGCAACAAATACTTGTTGCACGACTTAAAACCTGTTCAGGGAGCGAGAGTTAGTTTTGCTGGTGAAAATGGAGGAAGAATTATTGGAAAAGGAACGGTGTCCAATGGGAAGATGACACTTGAGAATGTGAATTTTGTGGAAGAGCTGAAGCACAATCTGCTGAGTGTGTCGCAGATTTGTGATAAGGAGTATACTGTTCACTTCACGAAGAATGAGGCGATCGTGTTGAAGCCTGGTTTTCAGATACCAGACGAGTGGATAGTGATGACAGCTCCACGTGATACAAATACGTATGTGATGGATATGAGGTCTACTGAAATGGCCTTGGGAGAATCATGTTTAATGACAAAAGCAAGCGAATCAGAATCCGAACTATGGCACAGAAGGATGGGGCACATTCATCTTCGAAAGATGAACCACATTGTCAAAAATGGGCTTGTGATGGGCGTTCCCTTGAAAAGTTATAACTTTGAAGACAATTGTATTGCATGCAAGAAGGGAAAGCAACACAAGAAATCACATCTCACCAAGAAGGTTAACTCTATTGCTAGTACTCTTGAACTGCTTCACATGGATCTTTTCGGTCCAGTGAATATAAAAAGTCTAGGAGGTACTTCATACTGCTTGGTGATCACTGATGACTACTCGCGATACTCGTGGGTATATTTTCTGAAATCGAAAGATGAGACGGCTCAAATGGTGAAAAGTTTGATTACTAAAGTTGAGAACGTCATGAGTAAAACAGTTAAGTTCATCAGAAGTGACAATGGGACGGAGTTCAAGAATTTTGAAATGGAGATCTTCTATCTTCAGAAAGGAATTGAACATCAATACAGCGCTGCGTATACTCCGCAACAGAATGGAGTGGCTGAAAGGAAGAACCGAACTTTAATTGAAGGAGCCAGGACTATGCTGGCAGATTCGAAGCTTCCTGTGATGTTCTGGGCTGAAGCGGTTGCTACGGCCTGCTATGTTCTGAATAGAGTGTTAACCGTTAAGAGACTTGGTAAAACTTGCTACGAGCTTATGCATGGAAGGAAGCCCAACTTGAGTGGTCTTGAACCATTCGGGTCCCCTTGTTCGATCTTGAAGACAAATTCGAAATTTGGAGAAGTAGCCGATGAAGGAATATTAGTCGGTTATGTTGTTGGTACTCCCAACAGACGGGTCTTCAATACTTCGACTTGTAAGGTGGAGGTGGTGTGTAACACTGACATCACAAGTTACCAACCGCCAAAACCTAGCAATGGACCTGCTGAGCTTTTCGACTATGTTAAGTTTTTTAAGTCGTTTAACGTACCGGATTTGGAGATTTCTGAAGAAGAAGAAAGAGCTGCGACGAAGATGATACTCGATGAGGAAGAAAATTTATTGCACAAGACAGGTGATTGAAAAATGTCAACCTTCCTCATCAAACACTATCGGTACCCCTGCTGCCTCAACTGAAGAAGAATTTATCAATCCTTTTCACTCTCAGCATGAAACAACCATTGATGAGATCTCTTCTAATTTGGAAGATAATTTGCATGTCGGTGCTGTTCCGACCACGAGAATTCATAAAGATCACCCTCTGGATAATGTGATTGGTGATGTGTCCTCAGGTGTACAAACGAGAAATAGCTTGAATGAACATACCTGTGTTTATACAAGCATTAAGGAGACAGGAATAATCGATGAATGCCTGTATACCTGCTTTATAAGCCAGATCGAACCGAAGAATTATCAAATGGCTTTAAAGGACAGCTCGTGGGTCAAGGCCATGCAAGAAGAGTTGGCTCAATTCTAGAAGATGGAAGTTTGGACTTTAGTTGAAAAACCAAAAAATGTGCATGCGATAGGCACAAAATGGGTGTTCAAGTGCAAGAGAGATGATAAGGAGATCATTATAAGAAACAAGGCGAGGCTTGTCGTGAAGGGTTTTAATCAACAAGAGGGGATTGATTATAACGAAGTGTTCGCTCCTGTCGCCAGATTGGAAGCCATAAGATTGTTTCTGGCGTTTGCTGCTTATGAAAAGATGAAGGTGTTTCAGCTAGATGTGAAGAGTGCGTTTTTGAATGGAATAGTTGATGAGGTTGTGTATGTTGAGCAACCACCGGGTTTTCCTGACCCAGACTATCCAGATCACGTGTACAGGTTGAGCAAGGCGTTGTATGGATTACATCAGGCACCTCGTGCCTGGTATGCAACTTTATCGGATTACTTGCTCGAGAATGGTTTTGAAAGAGGGAAAATTGATAGCACGTTGTTCTTCAAAAGAGATGGAAGCGACATCCTGCTGGTGCAAGTATACGTGGATGACATTATTTTTGCTGCATCAAAAGTCTCCATGTGTCAGGAGTTTGAAGCCGTCATGAAGAAAAGGTTTGAAATGAGTGCTATGGGTGAACTAACTTTCTTTCTAGGATTGCAGGTTGATCAGAGGAAGGACGGGATGTTCATTCATCAAACGAAGTATGTTCATGATGTGCTCAAGCGCTTCAAGATGGAGGACAGTTCTCCATATGATACTCCAATCTGCGTCAATCACAAATTGGGTGCTGAAGTAGACGGTGATGCAGATGTGGACCCAACTCAATATCGGGCGATAATAGGTTCTTTAATGTACTTAACTGCATCTAGGCCTGATATAATGTTTGCTGTTTGTCTTTGTGCACGTTTTCAGGCAAATCCAAAAGAATCTCATTTGAAAGGTGCAAAGAGGATACTGCGGTATCTCAAGGGCAAGCCGAAGCTGGGATTGTGGTACCCGAGAGGAGGAGACTTGGAGCTGGTCGCTTACACATACTCTGATTATGGAGGGTGCAATCAGAGTCGGAAGTCAACAACTGGAGGTTGTCAGTTTCTTGGTGGCAGATTGGTGTCGTGGCAATGCAAGAAGCAGACTTCAGTCGCAATCTCAACCTGTGAGGCAGAATACATGGCAGCATCCAACTGCTACTCTCAGGTTCTTTGGATTCAGCAACAATTGCGCGACTATGGTATGAATTTCTTACTTACTCCTATTTGCATTGATAACACCGCTGCTATCTCAGTAACTAACAATCCCGTGAAACATAGTAAAACTAAACACATTGACATACGTCATCATTTCATACGGGATTGTGCTGAGAAGAAACTGATAATTCTTGAAAAGGTGGATACGCTTGATAATTTCGCTGATTTATACACTAAAGCGTTTGACAAATCCAGATTTCAAAACCTTATTGAACTGAATGGGATGATCAATCCCGAGTAACCATGTTTTTCTTGTTTATTTATTAAAAAAAAAACAAAAACAAAAAAACGTCACTAATCGCTTAAAATTATGTCGGTTACATTAGTTTGAAGGACTTGTCTTCGGATATGTTTTGGTCCTCATTTTCTACTTGTAGATTTTGAGGATAGCCATTAACCAGATTACTGATAGTGACCGGGGCGGTTTATGATGAATTTTTCTTTCTTCCGCTTAAAATTAGTCGATCATAATTAGTTAGAAGGACACATACTAGTATGTGGTCGGTCCAGCTGATCCATTGGATCTTCGGGATAGCCGTTTACCTGAAGACTTTGCTTTGGTCGGGGCGATTTTTGTTTAAATTTTGCCGTGGGAAATGAAAGTATTTTTCAAGTCTGTTACTTCGTAAGAAGTTTGTTAGCTATGTTAAACGGAAAATTGATCCAACCTTGGAAAATGATAGATATACTAACTTTGTGTGCTTAACTAGTGAAGCTATTAGGCTTAAAAGGATTTAGGACAATCATTGTATGTCAAGGTAACTTTTTATGGTGCGTAAAAGTAGACGTGATACAAACTAATTTTACTTGATTTTACGTGGAAACTCCTTAAGAGTTTTGCGTGTCTTCATAATATATCTTTCCGAATGATAGGCAGAAAAGCGATTACCCAGTCATACACGAGCCCATGTGTGTTCTGATTCCCGTGAAGATAGCGTTTCAAGATACTGCAGTGATCCAGATTCGGGACTTGCAGTAAATTTCTACTTTGAAGTCTATGTTAAAAAAAAATATATATATATATATATATATATATATATATTTGGAGTTATTGAAATATATTAGAGATGACAATATCAAGACTTCTCTATCTTAGAGTAAGAAGAAGAACGGGAACCAGAAGAAGAGTACATACATGTTTAATCAGACACTATGGGTCGAAGTCAATTCGGGGTGACTTGGGGAAAGCCAAATACGCTTTGAGGATAGATAGGAGGCATCAATATTTCTGAGTTGTTGCCCACTTAAATTTTAAGGATTAATTGAACCTAACTCGTATCACAGAAACGATGAAAACCACTTTAAGTTATACCTGCTTACAACCTGTCTCTATATGTCATAATACAGCTAAACACGGATCTATGTGACAGTCACGTAGTTAGTATGATTCCTGTTCGGATCTTTTCTAAAACGTAGCAGTCCCTATCGAGACTGAAATTTGATCCCTTATGCTTTGTATTTTTAAGTTTTTGTACTTAGATAGTTTTATGATTTTTTAACTGGTTACTTAGAAATTAACATGTCATTTATTTCTTCTTAGAAAGTTTTATAACTTAATTGGAAAATTGTTAAGATTATAAGGTTTGATTTTGTAAATATATAGGCGATGTTGTTGAACAGGCGAAGTTGTGGTTAACTTCGCCTAGGCGAAGTTATCCGTAACTTCGCCTGTATAACTCCGCCCATATAAAAGGACTTTCAACAGTAAATTTTTCATTATTTTCAGCGAACTTATATCCACAGATTCACTTATTCTCCGGCGAACTTGATTTAACATCGATTACGTGTTTTTAATTCCGATATTTTCACCGATCAAAGGTTCGGATGTTGTTTTATCATATATTATAAGGTCGTTCATGCTAATCAAGGGTCGTTTCGACCCGGTTATTAACGTCGAACCATCGGTTTTGAAACCGATTCTCTTAACTTGTGTTTTTACGTGTTAAACACTATAATGATCGTCAACATGTCCTTAAAACTTGTGTTTACGAGTGCTAATCGTCAAAAACTAGCCGAATCATCAACTGCACGTTGTTCCATGAATCTCACTGTCGCCGATTCAGATTCAGGCGAAGTTAGGGTTTAGGCGAAGTTATCTGTAACTTCGCCTGGAGCTTAAGTTCGCCTGAGGCGAAGTTATCCGTAACTTCGCCCGAAGCTTAAGTTCGCCTGAGGCGAAGTTATCCGTAACTTCGCCCAGAACTTAAATTCGCCTGAGGCGATGTTGTGATGAGGCGAAGTTAACTTTAACTTCGCCTAAGATCAATTTTACTTAGTGTTAATTAGACGAACTTAAAGCTGAAGCGAAGTTGTTCCCAACTTCGCCTCAACTTTAACTTCGCCTATACAGAGTTTATCACAACTTCGCTCATGGTAACAAAGCGAACTTGTGCTATGTCTTTGTGTCGTTCTAACTTGGTTAGTTTGTTGCAGATATGGCTGCGATAGCGGGTGCTGGTGGTGCAGGAGGCGATGATGGTGAAAATCAGAGACAGTTTTTCCCGGGTCACAATATGTACATCACTCTTGACCCGGAGGCGAGCGGTGTGGACGACTACCGCGAGATTATCACGTTCCTCCTGCGCTCGAGGATCTTTCATGCGATCACAAACACGCTGCCGATTTCTCTGCCGAATATCGAAGACTTCTGGCAGACGGTAGAATATGATTGCCGTGTTGAGCCCCCGGTGATGAGAGCAACGGTAAACAATCAAGTAGTTCAGTTCAATTTTGAACAGATCCGGGTGGCGCTACGATTTGGAGAAGAGACACGAGACGATCCTACAGAGTTCGTAGCTCCCTTTCGTGATGGAGCGTATCTTCGAATGGGCTACTCTGGTCCATTAGGAGATACCCAGAGAAGGAAAGGTTTCCTTCTTGATCAGTGGCGCTTCCTTGTGCACGTCATGATCGTGTGCATGTCGGGGAGGAAGGCGGGCACAGATGGTATGGGTGCGACCATGCAGTCTGCTATGACTGCACTGACCTATAACAAGCGTTATAGTTTCAGTCAAATGGTCTTTTACGAGATAGACAGGCAAAGAAGGGCGATGTCTCGGGAGCGGTTCATCATGTACCCACGTTTCTTACAGATGATATTGAACCATGTGGCTCCGGCTCTACCTCAGAGACGCCCGATCAGATACGTCGAATCAGTGAGCAAACGTATCTTTGCTCAATGCCGCACGTCAAGTGCGAGGAGCAATCCTGAACGTCGTCCCAGGCATACTCCTCTATTTGGGTTTTTAATCAACCCAGAGTATGTTCCTGCTGGCGGGGACGAGTTCAGAGATCCTCAACCGCGACAGGCAAGAGCAACTCAAGTTGTTCCTGCTCCTGCTGTGCCTGTTGTGTCTACTGCAGAGGATATAGACCTTGACGCTGTTTTTGGAGGTCAAGGCTATTTTGACATGGATCATGTGGAAGAGGTGCAGGTCTCTGCTGCACAAAGGTTAGGTGTGAGTATGACTAGAGCAGCTACGTCGATGGCTGACTCCGATTTGGACGAGATTATGAATGAGGGGAGACGGTTGATGGTGTCTAGAGAGAGAACGATGGGGAAGAGGAAGAGAACGGAAGATGATGATGAGTCGGAAGAAGAAGAAGACATACATAAGCTGATTAGAAGATCAAGACGGGAGAGGACAGGTGCTGGCATGGGAGCTGGAGAGACTTCAAGGACTGTACGATTTGCTCCGGCCGCACTGTCTGGTATGTCCATTGTTCCTTTTTCTGTACAGGTGACGAGTACAAGTGCTGCGGATGTTACCGTGGTGGCTACATCAACGGCTGGCATTCCATCCACCACTATCATCCAGACGTCGACTCCGGAGATCGTGTCACTACCACCGCCAACGCTTACTCAATCGGTGGTAGCTGCTCGTTTTGTGGAGTCAACGGTTATTACTGCTGCAGGGTTATCAGGTATGATACCACCTGCGGTTACGCCTGCTTCTGGAGTCTCGCCTTCGCCAATGTCAGATTCAGAAAGAATAGCTTCACTAGAGCGGATCGTGGCAGAACAATCAAAGACTATTCAAAGCCTAGTGGAAGCAAATCAACTACAGGCATCCCTCCTGGTCGAGCATGGGAAAATCATAGATGCCTTGAAGGAGTTCTTGGCATCTCAGGGGGAGATGAGCTGTAAGGGCGACGAGCTCAGATCGAAAAAGAGGAATGACCGAGATGATGATCCCAATGCATCGAAAGATGCAGGTGGTGAGCTGCCAAGAACTTCTGAAGCTCTTGGTACTTCCATAGCTGAGGGGGAGTCTACTGACGTAGCTGGTGGTTCTGGTGATGATGTGGTGTTAGTTGAAGATGATGTTATTGATGCGCTGAAAGAGCTTGATGATGATATGTTCAGCGACGATGTGCTGTTTGATGAAGATGTGCTGCCGAGTGATATGATTGAAAAGATCGGTGAGCAGATTGTGATTGAGAGTGGAATAGAAGAGGGGGAGATAGTAGAAGAAAACGTTGAACACGAGATCCCTGAGGTTGAGAAAGCTGACGTGAGTGTTGAGATAGATGAGACTGAGTGGGAGGAGCAGCCTAGGTGGAAGGAAGGCTGTGCTCATTGGTTTATCAAGACCAAGAAGCCTGCTGTTCCAGCCATGTTCAAGAAGAGCTATAACATTAAAGGCTATGCTGAGTCTAAGAAGGGAATCATATGTTGGATTTATGATGATCAAATCAAGTTGTTTGTGGTAAAGCGTTATGATGGCATTCAATACTTCAAGAGAATGTTGAGATCTTTCAACACGTTGCCGGAATGCGAGGTGAAGGATTTGGCCAGGTTGGGCCTGATAAACAGAAGTGACAACAATATGGCGAGAATGATTGAGAAGATTGTGTGGAAAGAAGGCATAAAGGAAAAGAAGTTTGAACTATTAAAGCCACAAAAGGGAAAGCTCGTGGAGGATACAGAGAGGGGATTGAGAGCAGATGGCAAGCCATGGATGGTGATGAAGTACAAGCCGATCCGATGCATCAAGGAGGTTCCAATGAAGAATATGCCTCAAGATGTGTTGAAGAATCTAAAATAGTGGTACGTTGATTGCCAGACTGCTGAAGCTGTGATGGAAGATGAGGATGAACAAGAGATACTTAGAGTTTACGATCCAATGCATCTTGTAAACTTATCACAAGCTGATCTGAAGATGCTCAACGAGAAAAAGATCTTTTATATTCCAGCTTGGAAGGATGAAGCTAGAAAGTATCAACGAGTTGTGACGGTGTGTGTTAGAGAAGGAGTGCACGCATGAAGATACAGGATTACAAGACAAGAGCTGAAAGATCAAGATACTAAATTACTGCCAAGGGGAAGTCTGTTGGTGCATAGATGTCAGTAGTTTATATGTATAAAGTCTGTAATCGAGTCTGTAATATTGTTTATGTAATTGTTTGTGTAACAGCGAAGTTGTTGACAAGTTCGCTTAGGCGAACTTGTTAACCAAGCGAAGTTGTTGACAAGTTCGCCTAGGCGAACTTGTTCAACGAGCGAAGTTATTGACAACTTCGCCTGAAGCGAAGTTGTCGTGTATTTAAGTAGTTTACTGTTTACGGTTTAAGGTTAATTAATCAGTTGGTCAGTTAGAGTTTTGGTTGATCGAGTTCAGTTTACGTGTAAGTCTATTGACGTGAGTCTGTAAGCATCTCGGTTTAAGTTATCAATATAACGTGTGGTTGTTCGTATTGTGTGTACGTGTGTTCGTGAGCTAATATTCTACGTCCGTAACGATCTACACAGGGATTCCGCACCTGTGTATATCGGGATATCTCGTGTGATCCGTCCAGGGAACCTACACCGGCACATAATACCTATGCACATAACATGTTTCGTGTTTCGTTTGTGAATCGTGTGTGACTTTAACAAATGTATTTGTGATACGTTACATGTGTAAGCAATTATTTACGTGTCATGTATTCATAAAGTACATCACTAGCAATTACTCCCCGTAAGGGCAATTTGGTCAACACATAACAATTAACTAGCCATTATTCCCCATGAGGGCAATTTGGTCAAATCATAACAATTATATAGCAAGTATCATGTTTCATGCATTTTCACAAAACTCAGCAGCTAGTTTCACCGAGACAGAAATTCTACTTGAATGATTGTACTATTCCACCGATCATAGCATCTCAATTAATTCATCAAAAACCATCACAAAAGCATACATGTATTAGGTTTCCAGAACATGTTTTATTTTATTTTTATTCCAAATAGGTTTTTCACAATGATCAAATCATTACAGCAAACTCATAACAGTCAAATTCATGCGCAACAGAATGTTATTTGCAATTCCTGTTAAACGAAAAATCCAATAAATGCAAGACCACTTGGGTTAGGTTCCTAACTCAATAGGTCAACTTCCAGAAGTAGAACCAACCCAATTGGTCTCGTAGTTCATGAGATATATCATTTACAAAACAACCTAACAGCAGGTCTAACAACTCAGCTTTGCACAACGTTTTTGTAAAATCATAAAAGTTAACTTTTCCACGTCCAAAAATTGCAAATTTATATTCTTTAGAAACTAGACTCAACCTAGTTTACTGTAGTATCAATAATCTCAACCAATTTTCACATTTACACTTCGTTACAGTCAATTAAACATCAATAACACAATCTGTCCAGAAACTGTTGCATCCAAACTCAACATATTAACTATCTATGGACCATCATGCATTCATATAACACTCTAGACTCGATAATCACTATCCATGCACATCAATTACACATTACATACATGATTAGGGTTTTTGTTTGAACTAAAATCAAAGACACAACAATTAACATGTAACAATATTCATTCTAGTTATCAAATCATTATCAAATCAACAACAATCATATTAGTTACATACACACATGAAATCGGCCATCTAGGTTTTTCAATTAACCCATTAAACATCAAAATAAAGTATAAAGGATGCATAGGATAGTCGTTTATACCTTCCTAGCACCTTAATCTTCGATCAAAAGTTGAAATTGATGGTTGTATGTGTGTGTATAGGTGACGGCAGCCAAGGAGCCAAGGGGAAAGGCCGATCGGGATTTAGGGAGAAGAGAAAATAATAGTTAGGGTTTATTATTATTAGTATTTATAATAATACTATGTTACACTTTGGCCCCTCCACTTCTAAGTATTACTTAACTAGCTTAAACTAACTTGTTTACATCTTGAGTTAACGTTATAGATTCAGTGATCTTAAGTTTGAATTGACGGAGTTGAGTTAACGGAGTTAACCTGAAATTGACGATTGTCACATCATTCCCATGTTAAAGAATTTTCGTCCCGAAAATTTGAGTCAAGTCGTGATGAGTGTCTGAAAAAGTAAGTAAAATTTTCAGTTTGTCATATCATCCCCTAGTAGAAAGAAATTTCGTCCCGAAATTTAATTCATACCTCCGGTGATGTCTGACGGTTTGTCGGGTTTCGCGGTTTTCTGTGTTTGGTCAGCCCTTCAAAAAGGTGAGGATACTTCTTCATCATTTGATCATCGCGTTCCCACGTGAACTCCGGTCCACGTCTCGAGTTCCAACGAACCTTAACGATTGGAATTTTGCTGTGCTTGAGCGTTTTGGTTTCCCAATCCAAAACTTCGACTGGTTCTTCAATGAAACGTAACTGTTCATCAACTTGCAGTTCCTCCAAAGGGACTACTTGGGTTTCATCGGATAAGCATTTCTTCAAATTGGACACGTGGAATACATTGTGTGCGCCACTGAGTTCCGTTGGTAGGTCCAATCGGTACGCCACCGGACCAATGCGCTCAGTTATTCGATAGGGACCAACATATCGTGGGTTGAGTTTGTTTCGCTTACCAAAGCGAACCACACCTTTCCAAGGTGAGACTTTAAGTAACACTTGGTCATTCACTTGAAATTCGAGAGGCTTTCGGCGCTTGTCGGCGTACTCTTTTGGCGATCTCGTGCTGCTGCCATGCGATTTCGGATTTGAACAATCTTTTCCGAAGTTTCGAGTACCAGTTCTGGACCAGTGATTTGGCTGTCACCCACCTCTGCCCAGCAGAGTGGTTATCGACACTTCCGTCCGTACAGCGCTTCAAACGGTGCTACTTTAATACTTGCGTGGTAGCTGTTATTATACGAAAACTCTACCAAAGGTAAGTGAGATTCCCAACTTTTTCCGAAATCCAATACGCATGCACGCAACATATCCTCCAGGGTCTGAATAGTTCGTTCACTTTGCCCATCTGTCTGAGGATGGTATGCTGTGCTCATATCAAGACGGGTGCCTAGTGCGCTTTGTAGTGACTTCCAAAAGTGCGAAGTGAAACGAGAATCTCAATCAGAAATGATTGAGACAGGCACTCCGTGTCTAGACACTACTTCCTTCATGTAGACGCGAGTCAGTCTCTCCATTTTGTCCGATTCCTTAATCGCTAAGAAGTGTGCAGACTTAGTCAACCGGTCAACGATCACCCAGATGGTATCGCATCCCGTCGGTGTCTTAGGTAAACCCGTGATAAAATCCATTGAGATGTGTTCCCATTTCCACATTGGGAGTTCCGGTTGTTGCAGTAGACCAGATGGTTTTTGGTATTCTACTTTGACTCTGGCACAAGTCAAGCATTTGCTCACGTAGGTGGCAATGTCGGCTTTCATGTTCGGCCACCAGTAAAGTGCCTTTAAATCATGATACATTTTATCTGAGCCAGGGTGGATAGAATATCGGGACTTGTGGGCTTCGTCCATCACCAGAGTTCTCAACTCTCCGAACCGTGGAACCCAAATCCGGTTCTCAAAATATCGGACCCCGTCCGATCTGGTTTCAAGTTGCTTGTTCATGCCCCGCATGAGTTCCGATGGAAGATTATCATCTTTCAAAGCTTCGTGTTGCGCCTCGCGAATCTGGTCGGGTAAGTTTGCATGAATCGTGAGTTGCAATGCTCGCACTCGTCTGGGTTTATCTGTTTCTTTTCTGCTGAGGGCATCGGCCACTACATTGGCCTTGCCAGGGTGATACTTGATGGCACAATCATAATCCTTGAGCAGCTCGACCCAACGACGCTGTCGCATATTCAGCTCCTTCTTATCATAGATATGTTGGAGACTCTTGTGGTCGGTGTAAATGGTAAACTTGGTACCGTACAAGTAATGCCTCCATATCTTAAGGGCAAACACCACAGCTCCGAGTTCCAAATCATGGGTCGCGTAGTTCTTCTCGTGAACCCGTAGTTGTCGAGAGGCATAAGCTATCACCTTCTCGAGTTGCATCAGCACACAATCGAGACCTTGTATCGATGCGTCACAGTGTACCTCAAAATTCTCCGTTCCCTCGGGGAGGGCTAGAATAGGGGCGCTACAGAGTTTGGTTTTCAACAGTTGAAAAGCGGATTATTGCGCTTCACCCCAATTGTACTTAGTGCCTTTGTGAGTCAAAGCGGTGAGGGGTTGTGCAATCTTTGAAAATCCCTCGATGAAACGCCGGTAGTAGCCGGCCAGTCCTAGGAATTGCCGCACCTCAGTCGGAGTCTTAGGTGCTTCCCAGTTTTTGATGGCCTCTACCTTACCGGGATCGACATGGATACCATTCTCGTTGATCACATGTCCTAAAAAGTGAACCTCGCGAAGCCAAAACTCACATTTCGAGAGTTTAGCATACAGTTGTTCCTTCTTCAATAACTCCAGGATTACCCTTAAGTGTTCTTCATGATCATCTTCGTTCTTGGAGTAGACGGGAATATCATCAATGAAAACAATCACAGACTTGTTGAGGCACGCCTTGCATACTCGATTCATGAGATCCATAAATACGGCTGGTGCGTTGGTTAGTCCAAAAGGCATAACCGAAAACTTGTAGTGACCATACCGTGTTCTGAAAGCCGTCTTTGAAATATCTTCTTCGCGCACTCTTAGTTGGTGATAACCAGATCGCAGGTCGATCTTCGAGTAGTAACTCGATCCTTGAAGCTGGTCAAACAAATCATCAATTCGGGGTAAAGGATAACGGTTCTTGACCGTCACCTTGTTCAACTCCCGGTAGTCGATACACATGCGGAAAGTCCCGTCCTTCTTCCGGACAAACAAGACAGGGGCTCCCCATGGCGATGAGCTAGGTCGGATAAAACCCTTATCCAACAAATCTTGCAACTGAGTGGACAACTCCTGAAGCTCCGCCGGTGCGAGCCGATACGGGGCTCGTGCTATGGGTGCTGCACCGGGTGTCAACTCGATTTGGAATTCGACTTGTCGTATAGGAGGGAGTCAGGGCAAATCATCCGGGAAAACTTCCGGAAAATCTCGCACAACTGGTATATCTTCAATTCGCTTCTCCTCCGCGGGTTTCTCAACAATCTGCGCCAAAATTGCCGGATGACCATTTCGTAGGTACTTCTGCGCCTTCATAAGGGTAATGACGCTGGTGGTCATGCCGCTTCTCTCACCTCGGACCGAAATGATTTCGCCGGAAGGGGTAGTAATATGGACTATCTTGTCGTGACATATAATCTCCGCTCGGTTCTCGGATAACCAGTCCATGCCGACAACGACATCGAAACTACTAAGCGTAAAAGGAACAGGTCGATATCAAAGACATGACCTGACAGTTTTAACTTACATCCCGCAAGTACATGAGTCGTTACTATAGTCTTACCGTCAGCTAATTCAACAGGAAACTTAGCATCTAACGGAGTTGGAGTTAAGTCTAAGAGTTGGCTAAAGGCTTTCGACACAAAACTCCTATCAGCTCCAGTGTCAAACAATACAGAAGCAAAACAATCGTTCACAGGGAACTTACCAGTCACCACGTACGGATCATTGCGGGCTTGACCCGACCCAATAACGAAAGCTCTTCCTTTGCCATTGCTTCCACCACTACTGCCAATTCCATTACCTCCGTTGTTGTCGTTCTGTTTCAGCTTGGGACAATCTTTCCTGAAATGACCTTCCTGCCCACATTCGAAACATCCCTTCGTCGTCATAGGTGGCTTAGGAGCACCCTTTGCCGCAAGATCTCCTCTACATTCCTTCGCCTGGTGACCCATCTTTCCGCATCTCTGACACTTGACACGATCACACGGGCCAACATGATGATAGTTGCACCTATTGCACTTCGGATATTTCCCAGCATATCCACTCGAACCTTGCCCGCTACCGTTGTTATTGTTGTTGTGATTCTGATTGTTAAAGCTCCGAGTGAATTCGGGCTTACGGTAGTGTTGTTGCTGTGGGAGGTTCGAGGATGAGGATCTGGTGTTGTCAAACTTTTTCTTTCCGCTGCTCGGGTTGCTGTTGATGTTGTAGTCATTGCTCGGGTTGTCACGGGCTTTTGTGGTTGAACCCCTAGGTGGTAACGCACCTTGGGTCACAGCTTGATCCGTCAGTTTGTGAGCTAAACGGATCGCCTGTTGAATCGTGGCTGGTCTGGAAGACGTCACCATGCCCTGAATCTGCGGTGCTAACCCATCAATATACATTTCAATCCTCTTACTCGGCGGGTCTACCATCCGTGGACACATCACAGCCAACTCGTGAGAACGGGTGGTGTAGGCTTCGATTTCTGAACCCACCATCTTCAGTGACCAAAATTCTGACTCTAACTTCGAAATCTCCTCTCTCGGACAGTACTTCTCTCGCATCATGTTCTTGAACTCCTCCCAGTTCATCGCGTTAGCCAGTTCCAATCCAAGGATCTGTACGTTCGAATTCCACCAAGTGAGGGTAGAATCCTCAAGTGTTCCAGCAGCGAATTTGACCCTACTGGCAGGGGGACAATTACACATCTCAAATGCCGACTCGGCCTTCTCAGCCCAACGCAGGAAGCCTATAGCTCCCTCAGTGCCCTTAAACGTACTGGGCTTGCAGTCAAGGTAATTCTTGAAGGTACACATTCCACTTGGACCTCCAGCTTGGTTCTGAACATGTGCGGCTAAAGCGGCTGCTGCATGGTCGTTCAACAGAGTTTGGAGTTCAGCTGCAGTCAAGTTGATGTTACCACGTCCGTGTCCAGCGTTTCTTCCAGCCATTTCCTAGAATCACAGTATAAAATGTTAAACATGAATTTTTCTTTCATATACAACACACCATACATGTAATAAAAAGATAGGTAAGAAAGAATTAAGAAATGACATCACATCACGACCATATATTAATCTAATTAATAATTCATGATTAAAACCATTGTATTCGCTACAAAGTATTTCCAATCAATCCTTAAAATCATAGAAAATAATAGTTCAGATGGAGACAGCCCCTCCATCTAAGTGTCATCATCACTAGATGTCATCATCTGAGGACACCTCTGAGTGTGCCTCCTCCTCAGTCGGTTCTTCCTCCGGTTCTTCTTCAGGTTCCTCCTCGGGATCTTCCTCGGGCTCCTCTTCTGGATCTTCTTCAGGTTCCTCTTCAGGCTCTGCCTCAGGCTCGGCCTCAGGCTCTGCCTCAGGTTCTGCTGCGTTCTGAGCAATTTGCATTTGTAACACATCGCAACACTCTAAAGCCATCTCGGTTCGGGTCCTTGCTACTTGGAGTTGCTCTTGCAAGTCTATCATCTCGGCTTGCATCTTTCTCATAATTTTCATCTGTTGATCACTAGCCTCTTGTATTTCCTTCATTGCCGCTGCCATGCGGGCAATCTCCTCCTTAGTCTCGGTTCTGTCTTTTAACAGTCCGGAAACGTTGGCTCTCGTATAGCGCATGTAACCCACATCACGCTCCAAACATAAAACAACAGCTGCGAGAACTCGCTCTACAGGTTCGTTTATGGGTGGTAGGGTGTTGGGATAAGCAGGATGGTTCGGGTGAGGTAACGGGGGAACTTGTTCGCGATAGACCATACGTCTGATCATGTTAGGGTACCAATCCCAGCTAACGTCGTTTTCGTATATGCCTCCGGATAGGCGGTACCTCTTCGGTGCGGGAGCTTCGAGTTCCGGGACTACTCGGGGTGGCGATGCGGTAGGTATTTGTGGTTCCTTCCCATGAGCATGAGTCATCGGATCAGATGATGATGAGGGTGGCGGCGTCGACATTCCTACAGGTAAGCCGTGTATGCGCGCGCGTATGAGTGAAAGAGGTAAAGAGAATAGATAACAAAGACTACACAAATCTATTCAGTGCGTATCATTATAACTAATGGGTCGTCGCGGTTATAGTCTAGTATGCATGCAGCTTCTAGTTCGCTATAACCAATGGCTCTGATACCAATCTGTCACACCCTCAAAATCCACTAACGGAGTTTTTCCGTCAGAGGGTGTGAACTAACAGGATCAGAATCATTAGTTATAATCAAACCATAAAACAAGGTTTCAAAACCATGAAAACGTTTACGAGTAATTAAATGCGGAAGCGTAAAAACCATAGAAACCAATGTTACGTCACGCAGGACGACTTAAAACCCAATGATAACAGTTTAAAATAAGTTTGCATTATTAAAAGTGTTTCAAGCAATGCATGATCCTAAACCGCGCGCCCGCCTCGGCTACCTGAGAATAACATACTAAAAGTGTCAACACAAGGTTGGTGAGTTCACAACTTATATAAAAATAAAGCGTTTAGCGTTTGCGTTCAGCGTTTTGGTTTACAGCGTTTTGCGTTACAGCGTTTTGCGTTAACAGCGTTTTGCGTTACCAGATAGTGTTATGTCAATTATATATCTATAGGTAGTTAGCCTATAAAACAAGTATCACTAAGTGTTCGACACCGAAGCTGACTGTTTATCATTTGCCTTGCCACCAGGTCATCCAGACCATGGTATGTGTTTAGCCAAGATTACACCCGCTCGACCTCCAGTCGAGTTTAGCGTTGGGTGGGGTTTGTCAAACCCAGTAGTACTACTCAACAATGACTCGCTATTATCCAACATTAAACGGTTCGATGTGAATGAAGGACTTTAGTTAACTCGTTTGCCACTTAGTCTTTACAAGTGATATATAATCTATATTAACAAAATCTTAAATGCGTTTTCGGAGTATGTTATCACCCCCAAGTGAAAAGCGTTTAAAAAGTTTTAAAAGGGGAAAGTGAAACTCACTGTTTGCGAAGAAATTCCCAAATTAAATCACCAAGATGCGCGTCACAGAAAAACTCTCTCTAGCGTTCTAAAACAACAAAGAGATTTTTCTAAGTGTCGGAATATTATCGAGTCTCTAGACCCGGCACATAATACCTATGCACATAACATGTTTCGTGTTTCGTTTGTGAATCGTGTGTGACTTTAACAAATGTATTTGTGATACGTTACATGTGTAAGCAATTATTTACGTGTCATGTATTCATAAAGTACATCACTAGCAATTACTCCCCGTAAGGGCAATTTGGTCAACACATAATAATTAACTAGCCATTATTCCCCATGAGGGCAATTTGGTCAAATCATAACAATTATATAGCAAGTATCATGTTTCATGCATTTTCACAAAACTCAGCAGCTAGTTTCACCGAGACAGAAATTCTACTTGAAAGATTGTACTATTCCACCGATCATAGCATCTCAATTAATTCATCAAAAATCATCACAAAAGAATACATGTATTAGGTTTCCAGAACATGTTTTATTTTATTTTTATTCCACATAGGTTTCTCACAATCATCAAATCATTACAGCAAACTCATAACAGTCAAATTCATGCGCAACAGAATTTTATTTACAATTCCCGTTAAACGAAAAATCCAATAAATGCAAGACCACTTGGGTTAGGTTCCTAACTCAATAGGTCAACTTCCAGAACTGGAACCAACCCAATTGGTCTCGTAGTTCATGAGATATAACATTTACAAAACAACCTAACAGCAGGTCTAACAACTCAGATTTGCACAACGTTTTTGTAAAATCATAAAAGTTAACTTTTCCACGTCCAAAAATTGCAAATTTACATTCTTTAGAAACTAGACTCAACCTAGTTTACTTTAGTATCAATAATCTCAACCAATTTTCACATTTACACTTCGTTACAGTCAATTAAACATCAATAAAACAATCTGTCCAGAAACTGTTTGCATCAAAACTCAACATATTAACTATCTATGGACCATCATGCATTCATATAACACTCTAGACTCCATAATCACTATCCATGCACATCAATTACACATTACATACATGATTAGGGTTTTTGTTTGAACTCAAATCAAAGACACAACAATTAACATGTAACAATATTCATTCTAGTTATCAAATCATTATCAAATCAACAACAATCATATTAGTTACATACACACATGAAATCGGCCATCTAGGGTTTTCAATTAACCCATTAAACATCAAAATAAAGTATAAAGGATGCATAGGATAGTCGTTTATACCTTCCTAGCACCTTAATCTTCGATCAAAAGTTGAAATTGATGGTTGTATGTGTGTGTATAGGTGACGGCAGCCAAGGAGCCAAGGGGAAAGGCCGATCGGGATTTAGGGAGAAGAGAAAATAATAGTTAGGGTTTATTATTATTAGTATTTATAATAATACTATGTTACACTTTGGCCCCTCCACTTCTAAGTATTACTTAACTAGCTTAAACTAACTTGTTTACATCTTGAGTTAACGTTTATAACCATGTTATCACATAACACATAAGTCTAACACATAATTATCACATAATTACTGTTTTGACGTTTTTCGTTTATTCACCAATCGTTTGCGTCAACTCGTTTGCGTTTCGGTGCAATTCCCGAAAGACTACACATGTAGTAAGTGTTAAGCGTCATTTAAACCCTAGTTTAAATGTAATCAGGTGTGCGTTATAGATTCAGTGATCTTAAGTTTGAATAGACGGAGTTGAGTTAACGGAGTTAACCTGAAATTACGATTATCACATCATTCCCATGTTAAAGAATTTTCGTCCCGAAAATTTGAGTCAAGTCGTGATGAGTGTCTGAAAAAGTAAGAAAAATTTTCAGTTTGTCATAAATATACTGCTCGGTCAAACTTGGGTACCAACTCCAGTTACCGTTGCTCTCATGTGCGACTCCTGGTGGACAGTGCCTCTTTGGTGTGGGAGCTGCTAGTGTTGGGCCTGCTCGAGGTGGCGATGGTTTGGAGATCTAGGGATCTTTTCCTGGGGCGTGGGACACCTGGTTGGATGATGATGACGGTGTTGACATTCCTACAGAATAGGTCATGTATGGTTTATGCGTGTATGAGTGAATGAGGAAAAAGAAATAGAGAAAATGAATAAATAAATATATAATTTATATATATATATGTATTGCGTAAGATTGAAAAGGATATCATATCCTTCCTCAAGAAACGAAAATCCATATTCGCCTTCAAGTACTCCCACATGACAAATATTTCAAAAGAGGTAATTACTCATAAACTAGGCCTTGATAATTCTATTAAACCCGTTGACAGAAGCAAAGGAAATTCGCTCCTGAGAGGAATGCGATCATACAAGAAAAAGTTGAAAAACTTCTTAAGGCCGGTATGATCAGAGAGGTTAAGTGTACTCGATGGTTGGCTAATGTTGTGGTTGTTTCAAAAAAGAATGGAAAGTGGAGGGTATGTGTCAATTTCACCGATTTAAACAAGGCATGTCCCAAGGATCCTTTCCCTTTACCATATATAGACTCCATGGTGGATGCAACAACAGGACATGAGATGCTTACTTTTATGGATGCTTCCTCTGGATTTCAACAAATTCAGATGGAACCATCTGATCAGGAAGACACAACATTCATGACTCCTACTAGAATATATTGTTATATTTCCATGCGTTTTGGACTAAGAAATGCAGGTGCGACTTATCAGGGGTGGTCCGACCAATCCCTGAAATACCAGAAGGGAGTCACACGTTGTCCAGATTTGCTCCACCTATTTGTGATGCTAAAATCCCAAAACGATTTCAAACCCCCAACATGAAGGTGTATGATGGAACAACTGATCCCGAAGAGCATATGGCTCAATACAGGGAGAGGATGGAGATTAATCCAATCCCTGAAAACATAAGGAGGCTTGTATATGCAAGGGTTTTGGATCCACACTAACAGGATCTGCACTTAAATGGCTGCTAAGTCTTCCTCCTTACTCTGTTACTTCTTTTTCGCATTTAGTTAACTTGTTCAAAGCCAGTTTTCATGTAGTAGAAAATTTGAGAAGTTAACTAGTGATTTGTATAGAATTGTCCAGCCTTATGATGAATCCCTTAGGGATTTTATTACAAGGTTTGGTAGGGAAGCCCTAGAAATCCCTAATCTTGATATGGCCACGGCTGTTGAAGCATTCAAGATGGGACTTCAAATGGGCTCCCCCCCCCCCCCTTTTATGATGATCTTGTGATGACTCCATGCAGGACTTTCGATGAAGTCATAAACAGGGCGCTCAGATTCATATGTCTAGAGGATTACAAGAGGATCCGGTAACGGTTAGGGGCTCAAATGAAGCAACAATCTCCCAATAAAAAACAAGGATCCTCGTTCAGGAACAACAACTCAAAGCCCTACTCCAAATTCAACAATCAAAATATCCGAGCTGTTGAAGATGGAGATGACAGTAATGAAGATTACCCAAGCACTTCCGAACATTGCTTCTTAGTGGATACTTATGGTTTAATTTATGCCATGAAGGATCTAGGTGATAAGGCAAGGTGGCCTTGGAGAAACGAGAAAACAACATCCTTCAAAGACAAGTCCAAATGGTGTGCATTCCATGAGGACTTCGGCCATCAGATTGACGATTATATTGGTTTAAGGAGGGAAATTGGGTACCTCCTAAGCAAGGGCCACTTCAAGGAGCTCTTGAGAATAAAGAATTCCATGATCTAGGATCCTGAAGAGGTCCCACAAAAAGCAACTCCACTAGCACCAGACGCACAAGTAATCAACTTCATCTACGGTGGCTCAGATATATGCGGTACTTCATTTTCCGCAACAAGAAGACTCGCCAAAGAAACCAAGTGGAAGAACGGGGAACGGCCAGTCATATCCACTACTTTGATGACTGACAAAAGAATCTTCTTTGATGAAGAAAATAAGACAAGCATCCAGGATCCTCACCATGACGGTTTGATTGTAATTTTGTTTATTGCTAACCATTATGTGCGCAGGATCCTAGTCGATGGTGGAAGCTCGGTCATCATCATCCATCATGATGTACTACAAAAAATGAACATCCCAGACTCGGAAATTATTCCGAGTTCGTCGGTGTTAGTGGGTTTCAATGGTGAAACCAAGAAAACATTGGGGAACATCAAACTCCTAATATACATTGAAGGGTTAAACTCTTACCAAAATTTTTGTGTTATTGACAATCTTTCTTGTTGCAATGTTATTCTTGGCAGGCCTTGGATACATGGAATGAAGGTTGTAGCCTCTACTTACCATCAGTATATCAAACTACCGACTCCTTGGAGAGTAGTAAGGATAGATGGTGATCAGGTGGAAGCCAAGAATTATTATTCTTCATCCATGAAGCCAAAAGCTAAACAGACAATAACATAGCAACCATAGCAGCATCCTAGGGACGTGCTGGAGGCTCGGGAGCGAGAAATAAAAGAATTATCTTTGGATCCCAAGGATCCAGACATGAAGGTGTTGCTAGGATCCAATACTCCTAATGAGATCTTGGAAGATATAAAATCCTTCCTAAAGCGAGGAAAGTCCACATTTGCCTTCAGACATTCAGACATGACAGGTATTTCTAAGAAGGTAATTACTCAAAAGTTGGGCCTTGATTATTCTGTTAAACCCGTCCATCAGAAGCGAACGAAATTTGCTCCTGAGAGGAACACGATCATACAAGAAGAAGTTGAAAAACTTCTTAAGGCCGGTATGATCAGAGAGGTTAAGTATCCTCGATGGTTGGCTAATGTGGTTCTTGTTTCTAAGAAGAATGGAAAGTGGAGGGTGTGTCGATTTTACTGATTTAAACAAGGCATGCCCCAAGGATCCTTTCCTGTTATCACATATAGACTCCATGGTGGATGCAACGGCATGTCATGAAATGCTTACCTTTATGGATGCTTCCTCTGGATTTCAACAAATTCAGATGGAACCATCTGATCATGAGGATACAACATTCATGACACCTACCGGCATATACTGTCATATTGCTATGCCGTTCGGACTAAGAAATGCAAGGGAAACATATCGAAGATTGGTCAACATGATGTTCAAGGATCAGTTAGGCAAAACCATGGAAGTTTACATAGATGACATGGTAGTGAAGTCAAAGAGAGCTGGGGATCACCTCAAAGATCTTGAAGAAGCATTCAATATCTTGGATCAGTACAATATGCAACTGAATCCGTTAAAATGCCATTTTGGTGTTAAGGCTGGAAAGTTTCTAGGATACATGGTGACCAAAAGGGGGATAGAAGCGAGCCCCGAGCAGATATAAGCCATCATCAACTTAAAGTCTCATGTGAATGCTAAAGATGTTCAAAGGTTGACGGGAAGAATAGCTGCTCTCAATAGATTCATGTCCAGATCCTCAGAGAAGTGCAAAGACTTCTATGATATTTTTAGAAAAAATAAAAAGTTTGAATGGACTTAAAAGCATGAAAATACACTAAAGGCTCTTAAGGATTATCTATCCTCAGCACCCACTTTGATGAAGCCAATAGATGGTGAGCCGCTGTCCCTGTATTTAGTTGTGTCAGGTAATGCAGTTAGTGTTGTTCTAGCCAAGGATCATGAAGGACAACAGCACCCGGTATATTATGTAAGTAATAGTCTCTTAGATGTAGAGGTCAGGTATTCTCACTTTGAAAAGTTAATTCTTGCTTTGATTATGGCCTCAACCAAGTTGAGACATTATTTTGAAACACATACTATTATTTTAAGAACTAATTCTCCTGTTAAGAATGTGCTTAGAAAACCAGAATTGTCAGGAAGGATAGCCAAATGGGCTGTGAAACTGAGTGCATATGATATTCAGTATGAGCCCAGAACAACCATCAAGTCACAAGCGCTGGCAGACTTTGTGGCTGATTTTAGTAGTGAAATGGAAGAGGAAGCTGATTTGGAAGTTCAGCAACTGGAAGAAACCAAAGATCCTTGGATCCTCTTTACTGATTGAGCATCCAACGTAAGACGAATATCCTCTTACTGATGGAGCATCCAACGTAAGACGAATAGGATTGGGTATCCTACTGAAATCGCCACAGGGGGATATAATCCCCAGTCCATTGCATGTGCATTCCAAGCTACCAACAATGAGGCAGAATAAGAAGCACTTATCGCAGGTTTACTTTTAGCCAAACAGATGAGGATCAGTTATCTTAAAGTTTATATAGACTCTTTACTTATAACTAACCACTTTAACGGTTCTTATACCGTAAAAGGTGAGAATATGGTCAAATATTTAGAAATTGTGAAGGAATTAGCAAGATCCTTCTAGTTGTTTTATCATGCAGGTACCAAGAGAAGAAAATGTTGGGGCAGATGTCTTAGCAAACTTAGCATCATCATTGAAGATCCCGGATGATGTAAAGATACATATCATTCATATATTGTCTCCAGCAATTGGAGAACAAGAAGTTGTGGAGGTAACAGTGGATTGCATAGAAGAACTAAAGGATCCTTCGTCCTCCCCAAAAGCAGAATCTTGGATCCTTCCAATCAAACAATTCCTCCAAGATGGAGAAATCCCTACAGGGGAAAACATAAAGCTTTCAGGTTGAAGGTATCACTATTTATTATTTTACAAGATATTGTATATAGAAAATATGTTGCAGGTCCCTATTTGAGATGCATCGAGGATCCTGAAATACAAGAGGTACTCCAAGACTTCCACGAAGGTGATTGTGGAAACCACACAGGGGGGAGAGCATTATTCTCCATGATACTTAGGACTGGATACTTCTGGCCAACAATGAAGAAGGATGCAATGGAGTACTCAAAGAAGTGTGATGCTTGCCAAAGGCATGGAAACATCATACACCAACCAGCTGAACCTATGTATCATATATCCTCATCATGACCTTTCATGAAGTGGGGCATGGATATTGTGGGTAAGCTACCTAAAGCGCCAGGAGGAAAAGTATTAATGCTTGCAATGACGGATTACTTTTCAAAGTGGATAGAAGCAGAAGCTTTTGTTCAAGTCCGCGAAAAAGAGGTGATATCTTTCACTAAAAGAAATATTATTACTAGATTTGGTATCTCTTCAGAAATTATTTGTGACAATGGTTCCCAGTTTATCGGGAAAAGAACCACTAACTTTTGTGACAGTTGGGGCATCAAGATGATTACCTCCACACCGGTTCATCCTCAAGCTAATGGCCAAGCAGAATCAAGTAACAAATTATCATCAAAACTTGAAGAAGAAACTAGGGTCCAAGAAAGGCAAGTGGGCCGAAGAGCTACCATATGTTCTTTAGGGTGATAGAACAACACCAAAGAATGTAACAGGTCAAACACCTTTCTCACTGGTGTTTGGCTCAGAAGCTGTAATCCCTATAGAGATGGTGGTTCCTACAGCCAGAACAAGTATCCGTGATCCTGATGCCAATAGTGAAATCTTTCTCGAAGATCTAGATACTGTTGAAGAACTCGGAGACCTAGTCAAGATCATAATGGCAGCGTATCAACAAAGGGTAGCTGGGGCATACAACAAGAGTATAAGGATCAGAAGATTTCAAGAAGGAGATTTGGTCCTAAGGAAAGCCTTCCAAAATACAACCAATCCGGCAGATGGAAAGCTAGCACCTAATTGGTAAGGTCCTTATCTGATCGAGTCGGAGGCAAGAAAGGGGGCGTATCATTTGCCCACTATGGAAGGCAACAAGCTACCAAGAGCATGGAATGATTTCCATCTCAAGAAATACTTTTTCTGATCAGGATCTAATATCCTCAGAGAATCAAATATTCTTAAAGGATCAAGGATCCTAATATTGGTAATATCTATCTAATCACTTATCCCTTTCAGATTCTTATCGATTTAATGATAATATATTCTTAACGTTTGTTCTTTCCAAGCTTTAAGTAACAATGCAGATTCCTATAAAGGATTCATTGACTAAAAGGTTGGCCACCTCTCCCTCATACTTAAGGTACATTACTATTTTCTTTGGCTTAGTCCACGATTAAGATGTGACCCCCGATGGTCATATCTTCCAAGGTTTAAAGGTTTTCACCTTTCTTATAAATTAGAGTTTCTACACTCTCGCCTGGAGCGCACGTTATCCAACGTATGGTCCAGGGCAGCGGGACCAGTACACTCTTAGTGGCTGACAATTTCGTTGTCTTCGGCTATATAGAGGATCCTACGATTTATAGTAGACGTACCATACAGATGAGGATCAGTTATCTTAAAGTTTATATAGACTCTTTACTTATAACTAACCACTTTAACGGTTCTTATACCGTAAAAGGTGAGAATATGGTCAAATATTTAGAAATTGTGAAGGAATTAGCAAGATCCTTCTAGTTGTTTTATCATGCAGGTACCAAGAGAAGAAAATGTTGGGGCAGATGTCTTAGCAAACTTAGCATCATCATTGAAGATCCCGGATGATGTAAAGATACATATCATTCATATATTGTCTCCAGCAATTGGAGAACAAGAAGTTGTGGAGGTAACAGTGGATTGCATAGAAGAACTAAAGGATCCTTCGTCCTCCCCAAAAGCAGGATCTTGGATCCTTCCAATCAAACAATTCCTCCAAGATGGAGAAATCCCTACGGGGGAAAACATAAAGCTTTCAGGTTGAAGGTATCACTATTTATTATTTTACAAGATATTGTATATAGAAAATATGTTGCAGGTCCCTATTTGAGATGCATCGAGGATCCTGAAATACAAGAGGTACTCCAAGACTTCCACGAAGGTGATTGCGGAAACCACACAGGGGGGAGAGCATTATTCTCCATGATACTTAGGACTGGATACTTCTGGCCAACAATGAAGAAGGATGCAATGGAGTACTCAAAGAAGTGTGATGCTTGCCAAAGGCATGGAAACATCATACACCAACCAGCTGAACCTATGTATCATATATCCTCATCATGACCTTTCATGAAGTGGGGCATGGATATTGTGGGTAAGCTACCTAAAGCGCCAGGAGGAAAAGTATTAATGCTTGCAATGACGGATTACTTTTCAAAGTGGATAGAAGCAGAAGCTTTTGTTCAAGTCCGCGAAAAAGAGGTGATATCTTTCACTAAAAGAAATATTATTACTAGATTTGGTATCTCTTCAGAAATTATTTGTGACAATGGTTCCCAGTTTATCGGGAAAAGAACCACTAACTTTTGTGACAATTGGGGCATCAAGATGATTACCTCCACACCGGTTCATCCTCAAGCTAATGGCCAAGCAGAATCAAGTAACAAATTATCATCAAAACTTGAAGAAGAAACTAGGGTCCAAGAAAGGCAAGTGGGCCGAAGAGCTACCATATGTTCTTTAGGGTGATAGAACAACACCAAAGAATGTAACAGGTCAAACACCTTTCTCACTGGTGTTTGGCTCAGAAGCTGTAATCCCTATAGAGATGGTGGTTCCTACAGCCAGAACAAGTATCCGTGATCCTGATGCCAATAGTGAAATCTTTCTCGAAGATCTAGATACTGTTGAAGAACTCGGAGACCTAGTCAAGATCATAATGGCAGCGTATCAACAAAGGGTAGCTGGGGCATACAACAAGAGTATAAGGATCAGAAGATTTCAAGAAGGAGATTTGGTCCTAAGGAAAGCCTTCCAAAATACAACCAATCCGGCAGATGGAAAGCTAGCACCTAATTGGTAAGGTCCTTATCTGATCGAGTCGGAGGCAAGAAAGGGGGCGTATCATTTGCCCACTATGGAAGGCAACAAGCTACCAAGAGCATGGAATGATTTCCATCTCAAGAAATACTTTTTCTGATCAGGATCTAATATCCTCAGAGAATCAAATATTCTTAAAGGATCAAGGATCCTAATATTGGTAATATCTATCTAATCACTTATCCCTTTCAGATTCTTATCGATTTAATGATAATATATTCTTAACGTTTGTTCTTTCCAAGCTTTAAGTAACAATGCAGATTCCTATAAAGGATTCATTGACTAAAAGGTTGGCCACCTCTCCCTCATACTTAAGGTACATTACTATTTTCTTTGGCTTAGTCCACGATTAAGATGTGACCCCCGATGGTCATATCTTCCAAGGTTTAAAGGTTTTCACCTTTCTTATAAATTAGAGTTTCTACACTCTCGCCTGGAGCGCACGTTATCCAACGTATGGTCCAGGGCAGCGGGACCAGTACACTCTTAGTGGCTGACAATTTCGTTGTCTTCGGCTATATAGAGGATCCTACGATTTATAGTAGACGTACCATACCACCGGTTTATAACATTTTCATGTTATCTCAAGACAAAGGTTTCTAGCATTTTCATGCTAGCTAAGGTTTTGACGTTTTCACGTCACTTACGTTTGGGCAATTCCCCAGTTGACATCCGAATTTTTGGGCCAGTACCCAGTATGGGCTTGTCCCCAGTTTAACACCAGTTTATTTGGGCTTGTCCCCAGTTTATGTGGGCTTGTCCCCAGTTTATTTGGGCTTGTCCCCAGTTTGTTGGGCTTGTCCCCAGTTAATTAGGGCTTGTCCCCAGTTTGATGGGTTTAATCCCGATTAATATCGTAAGTTGTTTGCATCAGGTATCATAAATTCGAATTGCTAGAATCACAGAAGGATTAAGTTGATTCGGGATCCTTAACTCATTTGTTGTAGAAGAATCAACACATATGGTAACCTAGGTCTAATTGGATCTTATGGTATGACTTCAACTTATTGATTTCCATTTACTTAGTTTAAATCTTTATAAGTTCTTTTTTATGAAAGGATCCAAGATCCTTAATCTGTTTTTACATGGATATTCTGTTCTTACAACTTTTACTCAAGATTTTTTCCTAAAATTTTCCATAAAACTAAGATTATATTAAACTTATTTTGAGAAGAACAGATAACAACACATAAATAGTCAAAATATTTAAATTATTATTATGTCAATTGGACTTACCCAAAAACCTTAACCCGGATTTCACCATTCAAAAGATGGACCATCCACCCGGGTTAAGCAAGTGATACTAATTGTTCAAAGAGTGCAGAAAAATAAAGACAGGGGCAACAAAGGCTTCATCCCCACAATAGAGGATCCATCCACCTTTGCTACCCCTGGAAATTGTCTTAAGGATCAGGGATCCTTCATCCTAGTTACTTTTATCGATTACAAAACATTATCCAATATCCATAAAAACATCATCAAAATAAATAAATAAATAACGGGCTCGGGCCTTGTCTTTAATATCCTTCATCGCCCGCCTAAGCAACTTCTTCACCGTCTGCTGCTGCCTTCCCTTCATCAATCTTAACCTCATCCTTCGCTCTGCTTGTCCCAGCCTCGTTTCCATCAGCCATCGCAGTATCCTCTTCACCACCAAGCTCCACCAAAGTCTGCTTCCAATCTTCCACATTCCTAGCCGATCTGTCAAAAGCAGGATCAACAGCTTCAGCAACCATCTTAATTCTAGCATGCAACACCGATCTTGCAGCCCATATCTTCGCCTCCTCAGTGGCTTGCTTCACCTCTTCTTGGTGCTGAGCTTCTGTGGTGGATAGAAGATCCTTCAAGCGCTTCTTGTCCTTGGTGAGCTGGGCTATAGCGTTATCCTTCGCCACTTCTGCACTCCCCATTCCTGTAAGGTTGTCACTCATCTGGCTCACGATCTTGTCATAATGATCTTTGGAGGCATTCACGTCATGTACCAAATAATTGTGCAACAGTTGAAAGGATACTTGTTTGTCAAATTAGGGATACCAAGATAAAGGATACTTACAGCAATGATCATGTCAAAATGAGTCTCAGGCTTTGAGGATATTTTCCTCTTGGAAGCCGCTGATTTGGCCCTGGTGGTTGCAGTTCTTGGCTCAGAAGTGGTGGCTGCCTTTAAAGATTCTTTCTTGACAGTTTGAGGAGTGATTAGACTACCAATGTCTTTCAGGGAAAACTTGCTGACGGATTTGTGGGATTTCTGAGCACCTACAGAGAACAAGAAACAGATAAGTATTCTATTTTATTTTATTTATTATCCAAATACAAATCTTACTTGACATGTTGCTGTTGGAATCTGAAGAGATTTCACAAAAAGCCTCAACAAATTTGGCTTGGAAAGTCCGAACTTCGGGATCTAGGGCAAGAAACCTTTTTTCTTTATCATTTGTTCTAGGTAAATTCGCCAAAGAAGCAAAGTTGTCCACTGCAAAGAAGAATAGACAAAATAAAAACAGTTAAAAGAAGGATCAGTTATCCTAAACTGTTTCTATTTTAAGGATCTAGGATCCTACCCTTTTTAACCCACTTTAAAGGTAAATCGACCCCACCAGGGATGGAGTTTCGTTTAACAAAGAAGAACTGATTCCTCCAAAGAGAACCATTCTAGGTTACTTTAGAAATTGGAATGGGCTGCCTAGTTTTGGACTTCAAGATGAATCGGTTTAAGCCATGGGTGGTTAAACTGTAAAGGTATGACAACTCTGGAACACTAAACTCGATGCTTTCCTCCTCTATCAATCTCTCAACGGTACGTAAAACCCTCCAAATCATCGGCATGGGTTGGATATAAGACATCCCGGTGATTTCAAAGAAACTTTGGGTAAAAGAGGGGAATGGATATGTATAGCCGATGAGTAAAGAACAAGCGGGAAAGCAGATCCAAGTCTTTGAGTAGGTATCGCACCGAATCAAGGAATCAAATGGCCGGAAAATAGTTTCCGACGGGCACAGTGGACGGAGTTCATCGATTTCAGGATCGGTAAACTTGCATATCTCCATGGATGGGTTGGTTATAAGGTTTTGTGAATGCATCTCTGATAACTCAGACTGGTCAGAATGATCAGAATGTTCAGAGTGGTCGGAAGGAGAAGAAGAGGCGGTGGACATTTTTTCAGAATATTAGATAAAGAAAAGAAAGGGAAAGAAGAAGGATACCTGAACGGTTTGCCAAGATGTGTGGTTATAAAAGGACTGAAGAGATCACATATATAGGCGGCTAGAAGTGATACTAAGGGTTAACAATAATAATGATATCTGACAACCGTCTAATCGTTCTATCTTTTGCAGGGATTCAAAATTTAAAATGACAGCTGTATTGCATAAACACCCACCATTTTGGGGGCAATTGTTAGGGCAGAGAATTTATGCTGAGGATCCTCTATCCTTGAGTAACTTATGGATAAATTATCTTTAAGATATGTTCAAGGTTGCAAAGGATTAAGGATCCTTGGTATTATCTGTTTACTAATATTGTATTTGGGTGGTGTTATGTTTGCTAGATATAACGGCTGGACGACTTAGTCACCCTATTTTAGCGCTACTGGATGACTCCCACACGTGGTCAAAGAGAAGGGAACAACTAGTGGGAAGAGTGGCGTGATTATAGGAAAACTTGTTAGTTGTTATTTTTATTTATAACGAGATTATTGATCAGTTAGGAAGACACTTGTAATCTCGCACACCAAAGCATTTCTGAGAACTCTCTAGCATAACACTCACACTTATCTTTCATTGTAAGACCGATCATAATCTCCACCTTTGTAACTCGATTTTTTACATTAATAAAGTGGTGATAGACGATTTGTTATCACCCGGGGTTTTTGTGTCGGTGATCCGAACTACATCAAGGGCTTTTCCTCGTCACAAATCTTTATGTTTGCGTTTGCAATTGATTTATTATCGTTCATATCAAATTAGCACTAATCCTCCCCAAACGAATTTGGTTACATTATCCTTAGTAGATTTTTGACCAAAACAGTGAATATATTCATAAACAATGTAATAACATGAAATTCAAACTTTATTGATAAGTGAAAATCCAAATTACATTGAAATTTAAAATGGGCTGGGTTTTTGGATTTGAAAAATGACGAATGTATATAACAAAAACTCTTTTTCACACTCATCCCCAATCTCAAACCTCAAGACCTGATCTTTTGACATTGTATGTGCTTTGTCCTAAATATTATGGGTGGTTTCATGGAATCAACTCAACTAAATTTTCAAAACGTAGATCTGTTATCCAACCAAAATACTTCAGTAACCAAGAGTTATATCTAAGCTTATTATAACCAAGAGTTAATTGCCATTAAATTAATAGTTGTTTTTCTTTTTAATATAACATACATGAGAACAAACCTGGTATGGACTCTTATATACTCTAAAATCGAGTCTCAATTCTCGGACCATTTAATTGATATTTGGCAACATCAATCAACATGTTAAATGCATCTAGTAGTTGATGGTGACATCATAACATGAGCTTCAATGGTGGTTTATGCTCAATCTGGATCAAATGGGGACTTAGGGTTTTGAAAGAAATAAAAGGGAATACATTTAAAAGAAAAGGTAAAATGATAAAAAAAATAAATAAATAAAGATGTTACCAAACTACCCTTGACTTAACGGACAAAGTTAGACGAGTTAGAAAAAAGTATTAAAATGACAAGTTTTAGAAAAGTGAGGTAGCCATTTGCAATAAATTCAAAATCGGTACTAAAGTTGTGTAATTGGACAAACCATAGGTACTAAAATGACACTTAACTCTTAATTGAATAATACAACGAAAGCAATAATGAGCATGAAGGGATATCTTGATTCTTAACCCTAAACTGCTTCCGGTTAAAATTGAATCGTATCCTAGTCAACGTGGTCAAAATTGGTTCACTGGTGAAACAAGTTATTATTTGAACCGGTTTGAGAGAAATGTAAACCCTAAACAATGACATCTACTTAGGTTTAGTTTGGGACCAAATTGAGCATAGAACTGGTTTTGTGTTAAAGAAAACCAAAAAGTTACTATAACATTAAGTGCATAACATAAGAAGCGTAAAACCTTTTTTATATTTATTATTTTTGAATTTAAAGTAAAAAAACATAATTTATTACATAAAACATATTTTAAAAATTAAAATGCGAAGTACATCTTATTTTATTTTTTCGATATTTATTTATGGTCTTCGGGTAGTTGTTTTTTAGCGTTTTTTCTTTGACCTGGCTATTGCAGCCTGACATGTATCAATGCATCTTACAAAAGTTTTCAAACTAGAGTTTCGCTAGGGTCTGAAAAACACAACACATTTTTTGCATCGAGCACGGTTTAAGCCACTTGAGAATTCACATAAATCAAAACGTGCAAAAAGTTCTTGTTTTCTTGTGGTCAACGTTAACCCCACAACGGAAGCTTATGGTTGAGGATGCACCACACCAACGGATGATTATGATTGCCCTCGAAAATTGCCCTCTTTCGATTGTCATAATGGATAAAGCTTTTGAGAGCGTATGTAAACAAGAGCATTTTTTATTCTTTTTTGCATTTTTGACAAAGTTTTGGCATTTTGAATGTTGTGACTAAACTAGATATCCAATATCGATCTATTTATACTAATATACAGGGATAAAATGATTCAAAAAACATAAGAAAAACGAACTTAAATAGTCTTAAAACAATTATATGGCCGTTAAAAAAATGGCTAGATGTAAAAAAAGAAAACACTCTAAGCTAGCTCCAAACCGATTCCTAGGATCGGTTCCTTAAAACCCGGTTCTCAATTCGGTTCCTACTTCCAAATATGAAAACTGGTCCCAAACTGTTGTTTTTCTCAGGTTCCAAACTTGTTTCGTTTGGGTTGGTTACCATTTTCAGTTTCGCGAACCGGTTTGGATGTGCCTTTCTAGTTACCCCTAATATTATGCTTACTGCATATCATAGTTGCTAACAATTAATAGTATTGCTGAAGAAACAAACAACTATGCCATATCAAAACCAATTAGACTAAAATGTCATTGATAACACTAAATTTACCAACAACTAGTGAGCAATTAGATTAGTTACTAAATAAAACAAAGTTATCTTCTTTAGGGTTAGAGAAAAAAATATTTTTCTTTTGAGCAGTTGGCTTGTAGCGTCTTAAGGATTGTTCACAGGAATTATTGTTAAAAATATACAATTTCACTCGACTGTTAGATACATATATGATATATATATATATATATAACATATGATATGTTGGAAGTAATTTTAGACTCTAAGTCACAAGTTGGTGAACTTGAGGGACTAACATTGACAAGTCGGTCATAGTTGGTTATATTTCCTAATTATAATATGTTTCCTAATTGTATTGTAATTATAATAGGTAATGTCTTGGCTAGCAAGTTAGTTTAGTTTATATAAACCAAGTTATGGTTAGATATTATAGATAGTGTGGTGTGAGATGCAACCAAGTTTGGGTTCGTCTAAAGACACACACGAGATGTAGCCGGGTTAGGGTTCATCTAGATACAACCGAGTTAGGGTTCATCAAGAGTCCAACCGAGTTAGGGTTTGATAGAGTTGTAATCAGTTTTTTTAGTAAGATTTTTTGATTAATATAAACGAGAGTTATTCGTTTTAGTTGGTGTTTGATTATCAATCTGGGACTTGAATTGGTATCATAGCTATTACGATCTTGGTGTTTATCGATCAAAGTTGTGATTGATAAGGAGGAGACCGAAGACTCAAGTCGTCGATCAAAGTAGTGATTGATAAGGAGGGTTCGGTTAAGTCGTGATCGAGACAAGGGTCAGCGACGGGCTAAGACTTGGTGATCAAGACGTGTTTACGGTGTTCGATCAAAGTCGTGGTCGAGGTAAGTAAATTTGTTTGATCGAAGGTCAAGTGTTTGTTTTGGTGTTGATCGATCAAGGAGCACCACTAACACTTTTACGATAAAGAAAAAAAGTCGTGTTCGTTTGCGTTGTTCTTTGTTTGGCAGAAAAAGAGGTTTCTGAATTTTTGAGTTTTGCGATTGATTCAAGGGGCATCCAGATTCGTAGAAAAAGAGGGCTTTCTTGATTTGTGATTAGTTCATTGGTTAAAGAAGAAGCTAAAAAGCAAAGTCAACAGAGATTCTTTTTTGTTTTGCTGAAGAGAACTTCAAAGGAAAAAAAAACAAGCCAAATTGGTTTATTATTTTCTTATTGATTTAACAAGTTGGGTTTAATCATTAAATATTGGACTGGACAAGTCGGTTCAATTCATAGCTTTTTGTTATTCGGGTTGAACGAGTTATGTTCTGACTTAAGGGTTTGATATGTTGGATCGAACCGGATGCTCACTAAGAAGACCAAGAAGATTGTTGTTCGTTCGATAAGATGACCGCAATCGCAGCCAAAGGAGTGGTTATGCGTTTTCATACGACCGAGTGAATGGTCGGGGACAGGGTCACAGAGGTAGTCGAGTTCGGGAGCGCCGAAGAACACATCTATAGATCAAGAAAAGTTCCGGGGAGATCAAGATCAAGATGGTTGTGAAAACCGAAAAGGTCAATTTCATGGGTCAAATCATACAGGGCAAAAGAGACATGCTCAGAGTTGAAGAACCACTTATTTCGAGTTAGAAATTAGGTGATGATTGTTGGAAGTAATTTCAGACTCTAAGTCACAAGTCAGTGAACTTGAGAGACTAATATTGACAAGTCGGTCATAGTTGGTTATATTTCCTAATTATAATATGTTTCTTAATTGTATTGTAATTATAATATGTAATGTCTTGGCTAGCAAGTTATGTTAGTTTATATAAACCAAGTTATGGTTAGACATTATAGATAGTGTGGTGTGAGATGCAACCAAGTTTGGGTTCGTCTAGAGACACACACGAGATGTAACCGAGTTAGGGTTCATCTAGATGCAACCGAGTTAGGGTTAATCAAGAGTCCAACCGAGTTAGGGTTTGATAGAGTTCAGTTTTTAAGTAAGATTTTCTGATTAATATAAACGAGAGTTATTCGTTTTAGTTGATGTTTGATTATCGATCTGAGACTTGATGCATCATAAAGAATTATCAGTGACATTGATCCGTTTGTCTGCCCGTCATTGCTATACATCAAGTAAATTTGTGGTTAAAAGTTTAAAACCAAACCTATAATCAGCATCCAAGTTTTTTTAATACTATAATTAATCGGTTTTGGTTAAAATGGTTTGGCTAGTTTAGTTACAGGTAAAGATGATTCCGGCAAATTTGGCTAACGAGGCTATAAACTAGAGTGGATCCAAGCTAATTTATAAAAGGAGAATATACGACAATGATCTTGTTATTTATAAAAATTATGACAGTACCTTTTCAACAATAACATACTATTATAAATAGAAATATAAAAAGGATGATTTTAATATTAGGACAATTCGGTTAATTTGTATATGTACACACATATAACCATAACTGAATCATAAGAATCAATAATAAAAGAAATTATAAGCGGACCACCGGTTTCTCTATCGGTTTAGTTATCTCGGTTATTATTTGTTTATTTTTTTTCTTATCCCTGTGAACGACTGAATCTGAATAACGATTTACATATTTTCAAGCAAGAGATCTATAACTTTAAGACTGGGGACAATAGTGGTCCAAATCATGTCCCAGAGTGTGGTTGAATAAGATGTTATCCAGAGATAAGATGCATTGCTGGGGACATAATTACAAATACCATTCATATTTATCACAGTTGGTTTGAGCACCTTATCGGCTTATTGTGAAAGTTTAACTGACATTTACGGGGTTGGTATATATGCGTTGACGGTTGACACACGCATAGAAATAGCAACAAGTGAAATCTTTTCATAGTATGATAGTTATATGTGCGTGGCCTTATTGAGGCGGGTACTTGAAGCTTAATCGATGAAGCTGGGTTCAAACTCTTTACGTTTGGCTCAGTTTGAACCTTTAACGAACATATCTTGAATAGCTCACCGCGGCTCGACTTGGCTTGTTTACTTACACCCATAAATATCAAGATTTGATCTTTAAGTTTGAAATAGTTTGTTGTCAAAAGGTTAAGATAAAATATTATTATGAATTTTACCATCACCTTTGTGCTTTTTAGGTTAGATCCAACGTCAAGCATTTGGGTAGTTGAGATAGCTAGGGTCCATACCCTAAGGTGCTGTTTGTTTTTCCTCAGAAGCACTTCTCCACCTCTTTTGTCTGCACTGAGAAGAGGGCGCGCAGACGTTGGGCTCTGCAGTGTGTTTGTTTTTTCGAAGACGTTTCATTAAAAAACGTCTGCGCGCCCTCTTCTCCCAGAAGTGTTGGTATTATTACTTCTTTAACCTCTTCTCCCAGACCGATCATCATCCTCCTCCTAACCCTAACCACTCCTCCTCCTCTCCACTGCCGCCGTCCGCTCCACTCACCAAGCCGGCTACCTCCACACCGCCGGCCGCCGTCCGCTCCACTCACCAAGCCGGCATCTTCTTGAAGGTATGCTTTCTTTCTATTCTTTTCATTTTAGCTTAGATCCGATTGATTCAAACAACTTATTATTTATTCTTCTTTCTTTTACCTTTTGTTGGAGCAGCACAAATCATTATCTCATCTTCATAGAAGTTCCTTTTAATTCTACCTGGTAAGTAAGTTACATGGTTCATATTTTAATTTTAATGGTTGTGATGTTAATCATCTATGATCTATGTGCTTAATAACACCAAATTTTTCCGTGGTATGTTCGGTTGTTTAGTTAAGTTTGCTTAATTTGGTTTATTAACAATGCTTAATTGATGCCCATCTTAGTCATCATCACCATCATATGCAGTTAACAGATTATGAAAATACATTTTTATAGCTTCATTTTGAAGAATAGTCTGTTAATTAGACTCAACAATTTATGATTGATAATATTTGACATTTAGGCTTTTCAAGGGTTTCTTGCTTAGAGTTTGTTACTTATAAGAACTAATTACAGAAGGCTAGGGTTTGGGACACTTATGATGTTTGTTAAATTTGCAGTAAATGGAGAGCATTTTGAAAGTTTGAACTATTATATAAAACCCAAATCTGTAAACAAAACTGTAAAATTCCTAAAGACTAAACAAAACTGTAAAACATTTAACTTACAAATAAGGATACAAAACTGTAATGTTTGTTTGCATCTATTAACCAAGCTCGGTATTAAAACTTAAACACCTAATCTCCTATCAAAAAACAATAATAACATAACATTGATCAAGCCAAGACAAGGGAAAAATCGTAATTGTTATCACCAGTTCACAACCTTTTTTATTTATATTTCAGTTTATTTAAATTTCAGCTTATTTTAGCAGTCTGCAGATGTTAAAAAACAAACAGTCTTCTTGTTGCAGACTGCAGAGTTTTGGTCCACCTCTTCTGCTACAGATGTTGGCAGATGTGGTTTCGCAGTCTTCTGACATTTTACCTCTGAAAAACAAACAGCACCTAAATCTTTATACTTCAACTCTTGCCATGTTGTACATCTGTTTTGCAGCATGGTTTATACGTTGTACCCACACATTCTATTTACTAGCCTCATATATTATATCCACAAACTAATCAATACCTAAAAATAATATATAGAGTTGTTTTGAGTCCTAAGGTTTCATCAAAATCACTAGTTACCGTTTTATCGTCCATATATAAGGCCTAAAGTTATTGTTTTGTTTTGTTTTGTTTTTTAAATATTATTTACTAGTTTGAGGCCCGTGTATTACACGGATAATTGATAAAATATTTTAAACTTTATCATTAAGTGAAATACATTCAATAAATTGATCATATATTGTTAATACAATTACAATTAACATTAAAATTACAGATATTAGATAACTAAGATTATACAAATATGTTACAAATAAGTAAAAAACTTCATTTTACACTACATTTGTGATTATATTAGTAAGTATACATTGTTTATCAAAAATCAAAATCTTTATTTCATGTCTGCTTGTAACTCTTAATAAGGTAACATATAGGTCTGCTTATAACTCTTGATATAGCCACGTATAGCTGTCCGTGTAACAAAAAAAGTTCTCTAAATGCATACCAACTCTAGATAAGTGATAATATATCTATGAAACTATTAAAAAATATTCATACACATAAAATATCATAGCTTTTAATCAATTAATATGATGTCATTTGAGAACATCTGCTCATGTTTATAAAAAAATGATTATCCCAAAAATCATATTATCTACACTTTGATGTTATAATCATCCTTAGGATATTTAGAATTTGAAATTGATTGATCATGATAAATTTGTTATCATTAATATTTTGTGTATAACAAATTTTTAATTGATTTTATATTCTACAACTAAAAATTGTATAATCAAGTAACATAAAAACCGAAAATTAAACTATAACAAAATGATTTGTTTCATTTCATATGAATATAATTGCCAGAAAAATGACAAATACATACTAACCTTATAACCATGTTCAAATAATAGTGATTATTATTTGTTAGAAGAATTTTAGAAGATTTAAAGTTGCATAAAGTGAATGTAGTGATTCTTATATATAATAATTGGAAGTAGGACTGTCACTTTTACCTGTAACCTGAAACCCAATCCAAGAAAACCCGTATACGAACCCAAACTAACCCGACTCGAGAAACTCGAACCCAAGAAAATAATAACCCGAACCCGAACCGAAGTAATTTGGATTGGTTCTTGGGTCAGAATTCTAGGTTTTAGGTCAACAAAAATAAACTTTTAGTTTTTAAATCATTTATATATATTTTTAGGTATTAAAGGTTAAGCCTTAGTCGTTGACGTTATCAGGATTTAGTCCAAGTCGATTGTTCTCATTCCACATATAATGAATCGATTGTTTATTTTTTATTATTTTGAATATAAACCATAATAAACACTTTAATTATGTACTAACCAACATGTAACACTAACATAACCTCAATTCATTGTATTTGTATAAAAATAAAATTAATAAGTTAATATAATATAGGAATTTTGTAAATAACTAATGAAAACGATGCTCTAGGTTTCAATATCTTAAATGAGTTTTGGAAAACGAAAATAATGGAATGAGATTGAAATAAATTTTTTGGTTTAAAATATCAAATGCTTTTAATTAAGTAATTTATCTTATAAGACATATTAAATTAAATAAATTTGAATGTATAGAAAAAGTATAAATCAGGTAAAAAACATATGTTTCTGAAGTATTTTAGTTTGAGTTATGAAAGAAAATATTTAAAACTAAATATGGATCTTCTTATTATTAAAACCCTTTATACTACATAAAAAAATCATATAAATAGATGGCATATAGTTCATAGAGTAAATATTTATGCATATAGATTATAATTATACTATTCAACTTCAATGATTTAATGCTAAACACCAAGATATGTATGTATATATATATATTAGATATTCTTCATATTTGTAATATTTATACAAAATGTTTGTAGAAAATTAAGAAAATACACATTTCATGAGTTCAAATGTATATAAGAAAATTTTAAATCCAAATTTGAAACCAATCTTATACAAAAAAATTATGCACTACTGTTTGAATCTCTGCTTAAAAACAATTTGTAGCTTACCATACAAATCCAAATTCTTCGACAATAATGCAACTTTATTTTTTTTAATTTGCAATTACTTGTGACTTTCAAATTTTATTCTATAGGTCTGCATTCAGTTTTGATATTTTCTTATTTCACCATTATTGTTAATAAAAAAATCAGTTAGTATTTACATTTAATAAACATAAATTTGGATTCATATATTAAAATGACTAAAATATAAGGGCCATATATGAAAATTTGTTAAGAAAATGTAAGAAGGGCTATAAGCTTGACAAGTGGCAATAGTTGTATTCTTTTATTAGAAAAGATAGATTTCTATCCTTGTAGCTAACTTCATTAGATAAAATCTATTACTTTTGATTGAAGGGATCAAAATACCATCATTTATATACTTAAACTAGTTTTTATCCCTTGTAATACGAGGTTGTTTTAAATTATTTGTTTCTAATTTATATATATTCTTTTGGATTTTAATATTATTTATTGTATGTAAGTTAATAATATACTTAGGATTTAATGATGAACGAGTTTCACAAATAAATGAGATATTATAAACCGATTTAAAAGCTATTTGGGTTTGGTGAGACTTATGACTTGCTTATTTTTTTAATATGAAATTGTTTTTTAATTATAAATAATATCTTTAAAAAAAATATATTAATTTTTAGTATATCCTTAATTTATAGGATTTTCATATCAAATATTTGGTGAAATTAATTTTTAATTTAATAAGATGTTATAACCCGTTTAAGGGCTATTTGGGTTTGGTGAAACCCATACCCGTGAATTCGGGTCAAATGCATGAGAAGTTTTCATTTACAAATAAAGCAATCTGGTGGCTTAAGAGAATGTATGGAGCAACCAGAGAGTTTATAAATGTTTCATTTATATATTTATTGAGATTTAAAAAAATGATAAAAAACAAAATTAAAATATAATAAATATATTGGTTTTAAATAATCTCAACTATCATCTTTTGGTCGTTGTCGGTCCCAACTAATGAAATAGTTTGTGACAGTGCCACATTTTATCATTTTTTTACCAGCGAACCTTGACTAACGAAATCCTAACGTCGTTAGTTTTGGATGACGTAATATACTTGCGTGTCAAAAACATGCTTATGTGAAATATGCATGGTGGTGTGCTTATGTGGCAGATTGCAACATCACCACCATGGCAACAACCACGAAATATTTTAAAAAACAGGAAGAATGAAAATGGTTGAAATGGTTACTACAAGAGAGACATATTTTTTAGGTTTCTATGTGATCCATCATTTGAAATACCCGGTTCTCTAAATGATTGCAAAGTGTGTCAACAATCCTCTAGTGAGCTGGAGGATTTTCTGGTGTTCCGCCATTTGAAATGGCAGAAGCGACCTAATTACCATGTGTTCAACCATTTGAAATGCCGAACCCCCCAACCATGGACTGGTGCATCTATAGCCTTCCCCTATATATTTGTTTCACTTCCACCATTTCAAATGACGTTAGTGAACAATAACATTCTTCACACGTCTAACGAGAACCCCTTTGACCATATTGTTCACTCTTGCTATTTGAATTGCGGAAGTGAGCAGTCCCGAAACTGACACATAGACAAGACTTTTTACTTTTTTAAACACACAGTTCACTCATGCCATTTCAAATGGCGTGAGTGGAGTTGGGATTTTTTTTCTTTAAAGTATAGTTTTTATTTTTCAATTTTATCCTAATAACTTTTATTTGAAAAATATAGTTTTATTAATCTTTCACATGACTTGAATCGAAGACCCCATGTTAAACTTTCTGTCTTTGGTCTATGGAGTTTACTTCATTTTTTATTACAAAGTAAAGCATTGTATTATACGAGTGGATTTAAACTTTTTAGACTGAAGGTTTAACATGGGGTTATGGGTTCAAGTCGTCTGAAAGATTAATAAAACTATATTTTCAAAATAAAAGTTAGTAGAATAAAACTGAAAAATAAAACTATATTTAAAAAAAATAAAGCTGAAAAAAATAATAATAAATTCTAAATTCACTATTGTCATTTGAAATGGCATTAGTGAAAAGCGTGGTAAAAAATGTGAAAAGTCTCGTCATATATGTCAGCGTCGGTTACTGTTCACTTTCGCTATTTCAGATAGTGAACAACATGGTTGAAAAGGTTCTCGTTAGACGTGTCAGGAATGCTATTGTTCACTAATGTCATTTGAAATGACGTATGTGAAACAAAGATAGAGGGGCAGGCTATGGATGTGCAGTCTGGGGTAAAGTGGGGTTTCGTCATTTCAAATGGCGGAACACATTGTAATTAGGTCACTTCTGAAATGGTCTAACACAACACATGGTAATTAGGTTACTTCCACCATTTCAAATAGCGGAACACCAGAAAATCTTCCTGTAAGGCCCCGTTACCAGTACCTCTACTTTGGTGTTGGATTTACTCATAAACACAGTTCTACAAGTCAGAGTTAATTAAAACTTTACGCTGAATATAAAACTTCAACCATAATATCTTACATAACCTCCAAATCTTGTCTTATAAAACATTCATAGTCATTTAAAACAAAACAGTCTTTAAAACATCACAACATTTCTTCGAGATGCCGGTATCTTCGATTCCATGTCATGTGTCTTCAATCACGCGAGCTGCCTCAACCTATTTGCCTGTGTGCATACTAAAAGTCAGCTACGCTGAGTGAGTTCTATTTAATCACATAACTTACTTTACATACACATATACGTGCCCGAAGGTATGCATTACATACTTAACCTGCCCATCAATCTTTCATACACATACATAAGTAACCTTACGTTATAAAGAGCATTCGCCCTACATACCTCGGATATTATTAGGGTACGGTTTTAACACCCCGACCAAAGGCGGATTATACATCGGGGCGCCACATATTGTTTCATTACTCGTGACACTATTGGGTGTCAATATTTAATAAATATATTCATTCACGCACGCGCAACGTAAACACAAGATAACATAAATCAACATAAATCAATATATTATAAGGCAAAATATTCGAACAATAATAACTTGTCTTGATACATTTTAATCTAGGTCCAAAAGTAAAAACGTCCTACGTGTCCACAAGCTCCAATTGTAGCTACAGCAAACCTGAACATGTGTTCAAAATAAACGTCAAACACTTGCGTGTTGGTGAGAAATCAAGTTTAATACAATACATAGATAACAATAAATCTGCGCGCAACACGTGTATGTCTGGTGTTTAACAAGGGTGTAATCAGATTGTGATCAAGCCTAAATAGATCATAGTTCATAGTTCAATCCGTGCTCCCAAATGAGCACAAAAACAAGAAAACATCTGTGCAAGTGTAAACAAAGAAAACCGTAAACGATAGGTCTCCCGTGTTCATCTAATGGATCCATGAAAACTTCGGAATAGGCCGAACAAAGCGGTTAATGATACACACATACAAATAAACAGCCAAGTAAACGTCCTCAACACATGGGATACTGCGCGACTAAAGTTCATAAACAAATTTAAGACTCTAAGTTTGTACGAACACATGAACATCCCAAAACATTAAAATAAAAAGGGATTAGGTACGAGATTACTCACTTGATAAACGATGCGGTGAAAGATAAAGCAAGAACCAACTTTAAACAAGCACAAGTTAACCTATAATTAAAGATTATTGTTTTAATGATTGGATTTAAGTCTTGATTATAAGTTAGCATAATTAATAAGTAACTTAAACAATTTATTATATATATTATATGTTACCGGAAAACAGGGCAGAACAGGAGAGAGGACGAAGGCAGAGAGAGGAGACGGCAGAGGATCAACGGCAGAGAGCAAGGAAGAGAAAGATAATAAGTGTTTGTGTGTGTAGTGTTAAGAAAATAGCATTATTATTTATAGGGAAACCCTAGGGAACAAAATCCCTAGAAAAGGGGAAAAGATCTCAAAAAGCAAAAGATTCCAAAAGCAAAAGATATCAAAAGATATGGCAGCTGCAGGGGGCAAAGGAAAAGCTGACAGGTAACAGTAAACAGGCATGGGAGGGTCAGATAAAGGTACTGGTCAAGCATGGAAAAAGCAGATCTCAAAAGATAATGTCAGTCACTTTTTCTGTCAACCAATGGGGTTGGTGCGCATGCTGCGCCAAAAGTGGCTTTTCAGACATAAGGCAGGTTAGGTCAACAGCACAGAAGATAAGACATCACAAAAGTAAACGGCTGGATTAAACAGAAGAAAAGACTCAAGACATAGCGCGAGAAAGCATCGAGCGCACGCGCGAGGGCGAAGGCAGACAGAGAACAGTCCACAGCGCGCCGCGGGAAGAACTAAAATCCTTAGCGCGTCGCGGGAAGAACTACCATTCTTAGCGCGCTGCGAGAAGAACTACAATTCTTAGCGCGTCGCGGGAAGAACTTCCGTTCTTAGCGCGCTGCGAGAAGAACTACAATTCTTAGCGCGCTGCGAGAACAGTTCGCCTCGCGTATCGCAGGAACAACTGGTCTTCGCGCAGGCTTCCTTGTAAGGAGTCTGGCGCGTGGAGCTGCGCAGACAACCTTAGGCGGGAAGGAACAAAGGACAAGCAAAGAGTTAAGAGAAAAAGGAAGTTCAAGGCGTAAGGGCGGAACGACGACAAGAGAGAGAAAGAGGCGGGACGGCAACAAGAGGGAAAAGAAGGCGGAGAGAAGAAGAGGGACGGGACGGCGGGAAGGAAAAGAGAGGAAGAGGCGGGAAGGAAAATATTATTATTATTAAAAATAAAGTATAAGTATAAATAAATATTAAATCATAAAAGAAAGAGATCGGATCGGAGAAACGGGTACCTGGGTCGGGTCGGATAGGGCAGATGTCACAGTCTCCCCTACTTTAAGAAATTTCGTCCCGAAATTTATCTCGAAGTAGGCTGCGCAGAGAACAGGTGCGGGTACTTGATCTTCATTTGATCTTCCCTTTCCCATGTAAACTCGGCTCCGCGCTTGGACTCCCAGCGAACTTTCACGATAGGGATGCGACTGCGCTTGGTTTGCTTAACCTCGCGATCCATAATCTCAACAGGCTTCTCAACGAAATGCATAGATTCATCAACTTGAAATTCATCAAGTGGAATGTGAAGGTTCTCGTCGGCTAAACACTTCTTGAGATTGGAAACATGGAACGTTGGATGCACATTGCTGAGCGCGGGCGGCAGGTCAAGTCTGTAGGCAACTTTTCCCACACGCGCGAGAATCTTGAATGGACCAACATAACGAGGAGCAAGCTTACCTTTCTTCCCAAAGCGGACAACACCTTTCCAGGGCGACACTTTGAGGAGAACAAGATCACCAACTTGAAATTCGAGAGGCTTCCGCCTGCGATCTGCGTAACTCTTCTGTCGGCTTCTGGCAGTCAGCAGATGATCACGGATCTTGGCGATTTTATCGGTTGTCTCTTGAACAAGTTCGGGTCCTGTGATTTGAGCTTCACCCACTTCGCTCCAACAAATCGGGGAGCGGCACTTACGACCGTAAAGTGCTTCAAATGGGGCCATACCGATACTGGAATGATAGCTGTTATTATAAGAGAACTCGATCAAAGGCAGGTACGAATCCCAATTACCTCCAAAATCAAGAACACAAGATCGGAGCATATCCTCAAGAGTTTGAATAGTTCGCTCAGACTGTCCGTCAGTCTGAGGATGATATGCAGTACTCATGTCCAAGCGAGTTCCTAGCGCAGATTGGAGAGATTTCCAAAAGCGAGATATAAAGCGGCCATCGCGATCGGATATGATGCTCAAAGGAGTACCATGGCGGCAGACAATCTCCTTGACATAAAGCTGCGCGAGTTGCTCAACACGGTAGTTTTCACGAATGGGCAGAAAGTGAGCAGACTTAGTCAATCGATCCACTATTACCCAAATGCTATCATGTTTGCTTGCTGTCAAAGGTAACTTGGTAATAAAGTCCATCGCTATACCTTCCCATTTCCACGTAGGAATTTCTGGTTGTTCGAGCAAACCAGATGGGCGTTGATGTTCAGCTTTTACCTTAGAACAAGTCAGGCATTTAGCTACGAACACAGCAATGTCCTTTTTCATACCGGGCCACCAATAAGTAATGCGCAAATCCTTGTACATCTTATCAGCGCCGGGATGAATAGAATACCGAGATTTATGCGCCTCACTCAGGATATCAGCGCGAAGATTCTCATCAAAGGGAATCCAGATGCGATTGAGATAGCAGAGAATTCCACTCAGATTAGGGACAAAGTGCGCTTCCGCGCCACACGCTAACTCGGCGCGAAGGTTACCATTACTGATGGATGCGCGCTGCGCGTCGCGAATGCGTGATTCAAGATTGCTCTGAATCGGCGCAAAGTGAAGCTGCGTGCGCGGAAAGATACAGTTAAGCTGGCAGGGTTTGCGGCTGAGCGCATCGGCTACCACATTAGCCTTACCAGGATGATACCGGATCTCACAATCGTAATCGCTGATGAGTTCGTTCCATCGGCGTTGCCTCATGTTGAGTTCCTTTTGATCAAAGATATGCTGAAGGCTTTTATGGTCAGTGTAGAGGATACACTTGGTACCATAAAGGTAGTGTCTCCAGATCTTCAAGGCAAAAACAACTGCGCCTAGTTCGAGGTCGTGAGTTGTATAATTCTTCTCGTGAACCTTGAGTTGCCTTGATGCGTAAGCGATAACCTTGCCTCGTTGCATAAGAACACAACCGAGACCTTGGTTGGATGCATCGCAATACACGACAAAATCATCATTACCCTCAGGTAGCGCAAGAACAGGAGCTTCACACAACAAACGCTTGAGCGTCAGAAAGGCTTCTTCTTGCTTCGAGCCCCAAATATACGGTTTACCTTTGTGCGTTAGAGCTGTTAAAGGCAATGCGATCTTTGAGAAGTTCGAAATAAATCGCCGGTAGTAACCAGCTAAGCCCAGAAAGGAACGGATCTCGGTAGGAGTGGTCGGCGTAATCCAGTTCTTGATTGCTTCAATTTTGGATGGGTCGACATGAATCCCCATCTTGTTCACAACATGGCCAAGAAACTGTACTTCATCAGACCAAAATTCACACTTAGAGAGCTTGGCAAAGAGCTGCTCGGTTCGAAGCTTTTGCAATACCAACCGAAGATGTTGCTCATGCTCGGCCTTGGTCTTAGAATAAATCAGAACGTCATCGATAAACACAATCACGAATTTATCCAAGAAAGGCCTACACACCCGATTCATTAGATCCATGAAAACGGCGGGTGCGTTGGTTAAACCGAAGGACATGACCAAGAATTCAAAGTGGCCATAACGAGTTCGAAAAGCAGTCTTCGGAACATCTTCATCGCGGATGCGCAACTGGTGATAGCCAGAGCGGAGATCAATCTTGGAGAAACAAGAGGCACCTTGGAGTTGATCAAAGAGGTCGTCAATACGCGGTAAGGGATACCGGTTCTTAATGGTGAGTTTGTTCAACTCGCGGTAATCGATACACATGCGAAACGTACCATCTTTCTTTTTAACGAACAACACCGGAGCACCCCAGGGCGAAGAGCTAGGGCGAATGAATCCTTTAGCGGTCAACTCTTGAAGTTGGCTTGCCAATTCTTGCATTTCAGCGGGTGCAAGACGATAAGGAGATTTAGCTACGGGGGAAGCACCAGGGACAAGATCAATACGGAACTCGACTTCACGAGCGGGAGGGATACCAGGAAGATCATCAGGAAAAACTTCAGGGAAATCACGCACAACAGGGATATCGCGAAGCTTCTTTTCTTCAGCAGGTTTAACCACATGGGCTAAAAATGCAATACACTTCTTCCGCATGAGTCTTCGGGCTTCGGCGCAAGACATAAGTTTAAGACCGCGGGAGGGTTTCTCGCCGTAGATATGAAGATCACCATTTTCTCGAGGAATGCGAATCAACTTCTTGGCGCAAATAACTTCGGCGCGATTCTTCGAGAGCCAGTCCATACCAATAATAACATCAAAGCTTCCAAGAGGCATGGGGATGAGGTCGATCAGAAAATCATTTTCGTTAAGGTTAAGCGTGCAATCCTTAATCACGGAGTTAATTAAAACAGTTTCGCCATTAGCCAATTCAACTGAAAAATTTTCTTTTAAATCGTTGCGCGGTCGCGCAAGCTTCTGCTCAAACGCGCGAGAAATAAAACTTCTATCGGTTCCAGTATCAAAAAGTACAGAAGCATAAAATCTGTTAAGCAAAAATGTACCATTAACTACGTCATTATTCGCTTGCACTTGGTGCGCGGTTATATTAAAAGCTCGTCCGCGCGTCACTTGGTTCGAAATTTGGTTCACCGGATTCGCTTGTGTGATTTGCACTTGTAGTCTCGGGCACGCGTTCCGGAAATGACTGGGATCACCGCAGTTAAAGCACGACCTGGGTCGTGGATTAGGGTATGTTGGTTGAGGGTTTTGCAGGTAGGCTGGTGGTGTTTGCGCGATTGGGTTGGCGGAAGGGACTCTACAGAACTCGGCAGAGTGACCAACGCGGCCACATCGGTTACATTGTCGACACGGGGTTTGGGTTGGGTGGTGAAGTCTACAGGTTGGGCAAAAGGGTTGGGTTCCTGTGTAAGGTTTCTTAGTTGGCGGGGCAGGGAGTGCGGGGTTGGTTAAGGCATAGTTGTGGACTACAGGAGGTGTTGGGTAGGTCGACAGTGGGTTAGGCGCGTAAACTGGAGGTTGGTAGGTGGGTTGCTGGACAATGGGCGGGCTGGTAAGCGCATAGGCTTTGCGCCTGCGCTTGAGGTTGTTACGGTTTGAGGGTTCTGGTTTGGTTTCTGTTGGTTCAGGGGCAGTCTTGGGTTTGGTCTTCTCAGCTCCCCGTAGGAACAGGGTTCCTGCTCTGACATGGTTGTCGCTGAGCACATCGGCCAACTCGATGGCGTCAGAGAGGGTTGCTGGGTTTCTGGCCCATACAGAATCTTGAATTTCCATGGGGAGACCCCCAAGGAATTTCTCTATGGCTCGGTGGGAAGGGGTAACAAGGTGAGGGACAAGCAGGCTTAGTTCATGGAAGCGCGTCGCGTACTCGCGCGCTTCACCGCTGTATTGCTTAAGATTCCAAAATTCCTCCTCCAGGCGCTTAACTTCGTTGGGAGGGCAGAATTCTCGCGTCAGAATTTCCTTGAATTCCTCCCATGTCATGCTAGAAGCAGCTTCTGCGCCACGCGCATGAGCTACTCCATTCCACCATGTAAGCGCTCTAGATTCCAGGACACTGGAAGCATATAGGGTTCGTCTGTCAGGAGGGCATTGGGTATGGAGGAAAGTGTTTTCTATCTTCTCGAGCCACTGGAGCATCACGGTGGCTCCTTCAAGACCTGTGAACTTTGGAGGGTTACCCGCGTTAAAGGACTTAATGTTATAACCGGAGGTATTGTTTTGGCTCAAGGCTTGGGCTATTGCGGCGGCCATTTCCTGGGAACGTTGCTGTCTACGCCTGCGCGAGGCTTCTCTCCTCTGATGACGGCGAGATAGCGGAGGCATTCTATAAAAGTTTTAATTTAGTTAATATCTTAGCGCAAAGTTTAATCTTATAAAGCTTGGTTTCGCGGAGTCAGTTACTGTCAAAAGTTAAAGTAAAATAAATGACCCTAGACGCAAACTTAATAAAGGTAACAAATTCGAATCAAGAATCGACAATTCATGTATCACCATGACTTTCCGAATTCCCAATTTAAAATATACGAGCCAACGAGTATTGGAGATTGACGATTCATGTATCACCATGACTTTTCAATCTTCAATATAAAATATACAAGAAAATGAGTATTGGAGGTTGACAATTCATGTATCACCATGACTTTTCAAGTCTCCAACCTCGGAACATAATCGTAAATGGAATTTGAAAATCAACTATTCATGTATCACCATGACTTTTCGGATTTTCAAATCCAACAAACGAATATGTAAGTAAAATCAATAAAAATCGAAATTCAGCAAAAATCGAAATATCGCGAAATAAAACATAAAACCATACCCTGCGTCTGCGCAAGCATATCTATAAATAACGAGTAATTAACAATAACCGCGCAAACATGAGATTTCTCTCATGCGCGAGAAGGGACTCTTAGGTATTCTAGGCCGTTACGTCTAACCACCTATCCTAAAGTCAACGAGCTCTGATACCAATCTTTAACACCCCGACCAAAGGCGGATTATACATCGGGGCGCCACATATTGTTTCATTACTCGTGACACTATTGGGTGTCAATATTTAATAAATATATTCATTCACGCACGCGCAACGTAAACACAAGATAACATAAATCAACATAAATCAATATATTATAAGGCAAAATATTCGAACAATAATAACTTGTCTTGATACATTTTAATCTAGGTCCAAAAGTAAAAACGTCCTACGTGTCCACAAGCTCCAATTGTAGCTACAGCAAACCTGAACATGTGTTAAAATAAACGTCAAACACTTGCGTGTTGGTGAGAAATCAAGTTTAATACAATACATAGATAACAATAAATCTGCGCGCAACACGTGTATGTCTGGTGTTTAACAAGGGTGTAATCAGATTGTGATCAAGCCTAAATAGATCATAGTTCATAGTTCAATCCGTGCTCCCAAATGAGCACAAAAACAAGAAAACATCTGTGCAAGTGTAAACAAAGAAAACCGTAAACGATAGGTCTCCCGTGTTCATCTAATGGATCCATGAAAACTTCGGAATAGGCCGAACAAAGCGGTTAATGATACACACATACAAATAAACAGCCAAGTAAACGTCCTCAACACATGGGATACTGCGCGACTAAAGTTCATAAACAAATTTAAGACTCTAAGTTTGTACGAACACATGAACATCCCAAAACATTAAAATAAAAAGGGATTAGGTACGAGATTACTCACTTGATAAACGATGCGGTGAAAGATAAAGCAAGAACCAACTTTAAACAAGCACAAGTTAACCTATAATTAAAGATTATTGTTTTAATGATTGGATTTAAGTCTTGATTATAAGTTAGCATAATTAATAAGTAACTTAAACAATTTATTATATATATTATATGTTACCGGAAAACAGGGCAGAACAGGAGGGAGGACGAAGGCAGAGAGAGGAGACGGCAGAGGATCAACGGCAGAGAGCAAGGAAGAGAAAGATAATAAGTGTTTGTGTGTGTAGTGTTAAGAAAATAGCATTATTATTTATAGGGAAACCCTAGGGAACAAAATCCCTAGAAAAGGGGAAAAGATCTCAAAAAGCAAAAGATTCCAAAAGCAAAAGATATCAAAAGATATGGCAGCTGCAGGGGGCAAAGGAAAAGCTGACAGGTAACAGTAAACAGGCATGGGAGGGTCAGATAAAGGTACTGGTCAAGCATGGAAAAAGCAGATCTCAAAAGATAATGTCAGTCACTTTTTCTGTCAACCAATGGGGTTGGTGCGCATGCTGCGCCAAAAGTGGCTTTTCAGACATAAGGCAGGTTAGGTCAACAGCACAGAAGATAAGACATCACAAAAGTAAACGGCTGGATTAAACAGAAGAAAAGACTCAAGACATAGCGCGAGAAAGCATCGAGCGCACGCGCGAGGGCGAAGGCAGACAGAGAACAGTCCACAGCGCGCCGCGGGAAGAACTAAAATCCTTAGCGCGTCGCGGGAAGAACTACCATTCTTAGCGCGCTGCGAGAAGAACTACAATTCTTAGCGCGTCGCGGGAAGAACTTCCGTTCTTAGCGCGCTGCGAGAAGAACTACAATTCTTAGCGCGTCGCGGGAAGAACTACCGTTCTTAGCGCGCTGCGAGAAGAACTACAATTCTTAGCGCGCTGCGAGAACAGTTCGCCTCGCGTATCGCAGGAACAACTGGTCTTCGCGCAGGCTTCCTTGTAAGGAGTCTGGCGCGTGGAGCTGCGCAGACAACCTTAGGCGGGAAGGAACAAAGGACAAGCAAAGAGTTAAGAGAAAAAGGAGGTTCAAGGCGTAAGGGCGGAACGACGACAAGAGAGAGAAAGAGGCGGGACGGCAACAAGAGGGAAAAGAAGGCGGAGAGAAGAAGAGGGACGGGACGGCGGGAAGGAAAAGAGAGGAAGAGGCGGGAAGGAAAATATTATTATTATTAAAAATAAAGTATAAGTATAAATAAATATTAAATCATAAAAGAAAGAGATCGGATCGGAGAAACGGGTACCTGGGTCGGGTCGGATAGGGCAGATGTCACAACGGTACCCTCCATCCTCGGATATTATTAGGGCCCGGTCACCCTTCATCCTCGGATATTATTAGGGTCCGGTACCCTTCATCCTCGGATATTATTAGCGTCCGGTACCCTTCATCCTCGGATATTATTAGGGTCCGGTCACCCTTCATCCTCGGATATTATTAGGGTCCGGTACCCTTTCTTCCATACCTCTTCAACATACATCCTATATACATAGTCGTAAGTTTCACACATACATACATCATCCATTCATCATCTTACAACATACATATAACATCAACCATTACCTGGCAGTACATGCAATATCCGAAGACGTTCATGTACCGACAAGAAAGCATTCATACATTTCACATAATACATATATGGCATACACTTATCACTTAGGATAAGTGTATTAACTAATCACATCGAGTATGCACACAGCCCCGAAAACATAACAAGGAATGGGTCTAGAAACTCACCTGAAGTCGGTTACGTTCACCGTTAACAGTTATTCCTTTCTTGAGCTGTGCACGACTAACTGTATAGCAATTACACATATCAATTAACTATCACTATCTATATCACGTTTCTAGTTTATTCATAACCCACAACGAACGGGGGTCCTGGGGCAGCGCCCCTGGCAGCGGGGTCTAGGGGCGGCAGCCCCTAGCAGGGCAAGGTGCAGAGCCCCTGGCTGGGGTCGAGCTGAAAAATTTTATTTCTATTAACTGTCTTATCACATTTTCCATTAGCATTTTGAATCATTAATTAATTTGCTACTTAAAAGTTCAAGGGCTTCTTTGCAATTAAATCATTCTTTTAAGTCCAGGGACTGTTCTGCCATTCTTGTAAACTTAGTTCGTTACCCAGTTATCTGATTTGTTATTCAGTTCTTTAACGAATTAGAATTCTATAACGAATTGAGTTCTGATTCGTTATACCATAACGAATCACCACTTATGGACCATCTTAACGAATTGAACTTTATAGCGAATTGGTCTTTCATAGCGAACTAGAAATCATACCGAATTGCTCAACTAGTTCGTTATTCTTCCTTAACGAACTAGTCTAACGAACGAGGGTTCTTCCGTAACGAACCACATAACGAATTAGGGTTAGGTTTTGTTAGAGAATGTCAGAAACATTCTCTGACATCCTTAAATACCAACGCCGCCTTTCCAGCGTCGTCATTCCGGCGCCGCCGTGCCGGAAAACCGGGCGGTGGCCGGAAAAACGCGGTTTACCCCATTTTACACCGTTTTTCGTCCCGTTCGATCCAGATCTGTGCTAGGGTGATCCCTAAGCTCATCTTATGTTCGGTTTATACCCGATTCCATCCGGATCTCGTGACTTTAATGTTTTAACGGTGTCGGCTCGTCGTTCCGCAACTAGATCTAACGGGTTTGAGCTGATACAATACTACACTATCATTACCTTGGATCGGGATCGGTTTTCCTTGGTGATTTCGGATATATATATATATATATATATATAGAGAGAGAGAGAGAGAGAGAGCAAGATGAGAGAGAGCTAAGTGTGTGTTTTGGTGGTGTATGGAATATGTGTAAATGAATGAAAAATGGGTAATTAAGCTTTATATAATTATGGATCATGGGCTTAAGCCCATGGTCTTTTCCTTCTTTCCTACATGACCCAAGTCCATAACCCATATCCATTTTAACCCAATACTAGCCCGACTCATAATAACTCGTATTTTCATTTATCAACCGAAACTAGAAAACGGGATGTTACACTTCCAGCTCACCAGACAATCGCTGACACACTCTCCAATCATTCTGGGATGTGCCAATTCAAATGGCGGATCACTAGAAAATCTTCCAGCTCACCAGACAATCGCTGGCACACTCTCCAATCATTCTGGGATATGCCAATTCAAATGGCGGATCACCTAGAAACTCAAAATTTTTTCCCCCTTTTAAAAACCATTTCAACCCTTTCTTTCTTCCTATTTTTAACAATTTTTTCAACCATGGGCGTCGCCACCACCATGACGCCACGCTTGGTGGTGGCGGTCATGGAGGTGGTGGCGGCCATGGTGGTGGTGGTGTTATCTTTCGCATAAGCATACTGTGTATATGCCACATAAGCAAAATTTTTGACACGTGAGCATACCACATCTTCGAAAATTAACAGATTAATGATGTTAGAATTTCGTTAGTCAGGTTGTGTTTGTAGAAAAATGACAAAAGATGAGACCGTCACCAGCCATTTTGTTAGTTGAGGTGAATAACGACTAAATGATGATAGTTGAGATTATTTAAAACCAATATACCCAAAAAAATATAAAGTTGGGCCCACCTTTATTTAAAGAAATATAGTGTAAAGTGTAAAAATCATCCATGAGTTTAGTTAATTATATGATTTCATCCAAAAAATTTATTTCTTTAATTTTTTTAAATCGTTGTTCATTAAAATATATAATACAAAGATGTTGAGGATGAAGATGGCAAGATAATAATAATAATAATAATAATAATAATAATAATAATAATTTATTGACGGTTTTACCTTGCATTTATTAAAATTAAAATAGTAATGAAATTAACGATTTGAGCGATATGACAACAATTGAGAAACCTTGATGGTCTAGTTGAAAAAAAAGCTTATTTTAATTGAAAGTTGCATACTTGAAAAAACCTCGTGATCAATGAACACTTTACTCTAAAATATGTATAACCAAAATTAAAATAAAGATTTAATTAGAATGGACCCAGCACTACAACTACGATCTCTATTTTCAACATACCATTATCTTTATATATCTCTCCATTCATAACCCTAACGTGACCGGTTGTTACCTTGATATATATTATAGGGGACGGGACACATTCACTGGTAGTCTCCAATCCATAGCTTTCTAACCACACCGTCACCCATGTCCCATGTGGGCGGGCAAGAAAATGGTATTTACTGTTAACCTTAACCGTATTGATATACTCTTAACCATATTTAATTTAATGTGTGTTATTTGACCAACTCAAATAAATATAGATGGTACTTTATTGACCAACTCAAATAAATATACTAACGGAATTTTACAAACTTTATATATTATCCATTGTCCTCCACTCCAATTCACTCCAAATCATAGTAACAAAATCAATCATTTTTCTCATTTTAGCCATGGATAAACAAACAGTTGTGGGTTGCTCAAGCAAAAAACCTTGTGGGGCCCATTCAAGTAAACGAGGGGGGGTTCAACCAAACGAGGTGGTAGTTTGAACACATGAGGTGTTAGTTCGAACACATGAGGTGGTGGTTCGAGCCCATGAGGGGCCTTTTTTGGTGGTGACGTTTATATATAGACCCCAACCACCACCACAAAATTATCATGCACAACCACCACCAAATTTTTATGGCCAACAACACCCACCAAACTCTTGTTCGCAACCTAATGCCCCATATATGGTTGCACCCGGTCGACTCACCTTCTTTCAAGAAGCTTTGTCCGCATTTGAGCCGTTTGGTACGTTACTCAATGGTCCCCACATGAAATTGTGGATACCTCGGTTTAAGAAGACGTTGATGATGAAGATATTGTGCTAGAAACACAATTCGAACCTAATTTGGAAGAAATGACGTGCAAGATGATGAGTTTTAAGAAGATGATGTAGTTGAAGTTAAAAGGAAATAAAAAGGGAACATTTAGTAAATGAGCCGATCGAACATATTGGACTGCCAACAAAGAAGTAGGTTTAGCTCAAGCATTCGTTCATGTCTCTGTAGATCGGATAAAAGGAAATAAACAAAAAACGGATAGTTTGTGGAAAGCCGTTCTTAAACACTTCAAAGAGCTTAGGGCGGAAGCGATCGAACTACTAATCAACTAAACTCAATTTGAGGAACGATATTGACTAAAAAGAATTGGCTAAACGGATTTTTCATACAAGCTGTACAATTTACATTTCAGTCTAAATTAATTTTGTTATATATATTTTACTTTATTGCATCATTATATTATTTTTTTAACCCGGTATGAAAGATATAATGATTTGAATGTTATGGAAAACGTGCTTGGGATTACCTTGACTAATGCAATCAAGCTTTCAAACATGCTGATGTTTGGAAGGTTGTTAAAGACCATGAGAAATGGACCAAGATCCCGTTGCTAGGCGATGAATTTGGTAGATGTTCCGGCAAGAGAAATTCATCTTATTTTGGCAACCACACACAAGATGCATCTGGTGATTTTTTTCACAATGGACACGTCGATGCTAGATTTGAATGACGGAATCAGTCCTAGGCAACCGAAGAAAAGGGTAAATTGCATGTCGGGTCGTCAAACCAAAAGGTGGATTGGATGAAAAACTAGATGCGCACACGTTATGGAAGGAAGCGGCGATTCAAGTGTTGGTGATGCTAAAAAACAAGTGGAGGATTCTATAGCGTTGATTGCGGAACAACGCGAAAATGTCTCCAAAGGGACAACCAATTTTTAGGAGGCCACGCGATCATCTAGAGCACAAGGTAAAGGATCATTTAGTTTAAATTTTAAAATTTTCGGTTTGAATTTTTGTATTTTATTTTTTCGATTTATAATGAAAAATTAATTTTAATTACATTTACTTGTTTAGTAATTTTAAATTAAGAAAAAACAAAAGATTTAGGGTACTTGTGTGCATGTGTTGCAAGTGATTTTGTGGTTCGTGTGTATTTGAAGGTAAAAATGAGCTGGTATTGCAGGATTGGTCCAGTGCATACCCACGAATGCCCATTCCTCTCTCAAAAATTAAGTAAAGTAAACAAATTTCAAAATCTTGAAGGATCAAACTAGAAAATAAAAAATGCCTTAACAAACTGATGAACGGTGTAAATATATTCTAAAAACTTGTGAATGCCAATTTGGTTTCAAACTGATTAAATCGAAAACCAAATCCAACCAAAACTATTTAGAACCGAATAGAATTACATTTTCATTTTTCGGTCAAAATTGAATTGGGTTTCGGTTTAGATCCATAATATATGATAGCAAAGTACAATTATCCAGACCAAAATGTATATACCAACATATTCCGGTGAATAAAAATCAAACATAAACATTTTAGTAAACGGATCATTTCTTAGTTTCCTGTATTGTTTTTCAGAATGGAATCTATCAGAGCTGATATGGATTTTAGGGCAGCATCCTGGACTTTCAAACCCTGCACAATATACCTCAAAATTCAAATGAAATACAAAAACAAACAATCCAAAAAAAGTTATACCTCATCAACGCCAATGCTTACTTTAACTACCTCAAAGTCATTAAAAGGAACATTCAACTTTCCAAGCATAGTAACTGAAGAAAAAGATGATAATGGAGTAATGACAAGATCATCGGACAAGATGAACTTTGCAGATGTTTTCAGATACCTTCCATCCACTCTAGAATCTCTAAAGTTATAAATACAATGCATCTCACCACAATAACCTTGACTATTTTGGAAACGACTCAAATTTGCATAGGCAGCCCCGTCGGGGCAATAAGCTGGTTGGAGAAGCATTTTCTTGAGATCATCCGACTTTATGTAATCTCCAACACTCATATTAGAAATGCTTAAATACAAGTTGTTCAAACTCTCAAAAGAACTAGCACCACGTACTCATCAACTCACCAATCATAGTACCCAAAGGAATTTCAAGAAACCCGAAAAGAAACTCAACGAAATCACAATCTGCTTCTACTAACAAGACCTTAGATGTTGATTTTTGCAAAGTAACTACCGACGGCAATCTTGTTGAGGTTCGGGAAGTCAATTTCTTAAACAAAGTTTCTTTTCTAGGATTAACTAAATCTTGGATTACAGGCGAACTAGGAAAAACCAAGTAGGTCAATGGATACTTGAATAAGAACGCTCCTTTTAAAAGAGTAAGGATCTGAAAAATAATATCCTGTCATCTTATTTTGAACTTAAAATATGTATGTAAGATGTGCATTTTGGAAATTAGCATCCACACCATATACTGTTATATCACCTCTACATCATAGTTAAACTAATTTTGAATAACTCTTATCTTTAACTTAAATTATACAAAAAATATATAGATATGATTTATTAATAATGTTTAATATTTATATTTTATAATTTATTTACAAAAAAATTTAGTATATATAAAAAAATTAGTTATGATTTCAGAACCTATTCGTGCTAAACTAGGATGGACAGATCTAGTTTCCGTCCATTTTGGTTTCCCGCGTTAGAGATCGTGCAATACAATACATATGGAAGTACCTGATCCACACCAATGTCAATTGTCATTGCATCTAAAAAGCTAACCGCAGTGATTCCAAGTTCACAAAGCAGCTGCACAATAGAGATTGGACTATTCGGCATCACACACAGGTCATCTGTGACAATATAGGATGCCAAATCCGACACAAACACACCACCTTCACAATCATCACCCGAAGTTGAATCCTCATATTTGACCTCCCGATCCATCATCTTGCCATAGTTACTGCATTTTGCTAGGCTAGAAATGCTAAAACACGCACCAGACTGTCGACTACAACCAATATCTTGACATATATAGTGTCTAGTAGGCTCTTGGTCATTTATGTTGAGTTTAAGCTTTCTGCATACATCATATGATGAAGTTCTTGGATTAAGCAACATCCATTTGTTTTTTTCTGCCGACGTACAATTGCTACAAAGATCATGTAGACTCTGGTACAAGTTGTTAAGGCTTCTAATCGGCTTAACCTCTTCATCAGGTCGTGTCCTAAATAGCCTGACAATTGCGGTCATCGGCAATGTCATAATGCTGAAAAGAGTGTCAACAAAGTTGCTGTCAGCTTCAGCAAATATAACTTTCATTTCCTCTTTGTGCACCATCAGTTTTAGAGAGAATTTGGATTGGGGAGTATTAGGAGCCATGATCTTGTACTCTTTGGTGAGATCTACCTAACACTTTTTAAAGTAATTGTTTGGACAATGAAGAGGTGTTCATTACTCAGTATTTACTTGATTATTATTACTGTAAGTTAAAGAGGCTTTAATTAGAACTTGTGGGTTACGGTCAAGTTTCCCTGTGACTTCTTGGTTTTCTTTGAACCTATTGTAGACTATTAAAGGGAATTATAATACAAACTATTTTTCATATACCGAACAAAAAGATCCAAATACAATAGAAAGATCCAATTACAATAGAGATATAGGTAAGCGGATAACAAGTTACGTCGCCACCATTTTTTGAATGGCAACATTCATTTGTTCTGACATAAAAAAATGTGATTCTTTTCCATTTAATTATTATTATCCGGTGCTTACAATCTATATATATTAATGCAAATTCACATCATCTTCTTATTTCTTTTACAAAAAATAATGATCATACCATTTAACTTAGTAAAGTTGATCAGACATTAGCACATTATCCTTAATCATCTGTTATTTAATTTTAACATGTGTATAACAAAAAAATTTGAATATTATATTGATTTAAAACAACTAAATTACATAACTATACATACCTATTTGAATAGGCTTGTGTTAAACAAAATAGAAAAATGAATTTATTTTCCAATATTGAACTTAAATAACTATATTTATATATTCGGTATAGATAATTATTTATGAGGTTGTGTTCAACTATGTCTAGAGCAGAGCTAAGATTAATGAGATGTAGATACTCGAAATTGGTTTCTAGAACGTGTGAATTTGTCATACACCACTCTCACGCACGATCCATTCAGGTCTTCAATTATTGTTGGACCTAGTTTTTATTTTAGCAAGTCGTCTTCAACTAATTTTGTTATGTGGATGATTTTTGGCAAGACCAAGTTCAATAGTGTTTGTTTCATATTAACCTTGGAAGAATATTTGAGTATAAAATAAAAAACTAAAGGTTCTTTATCACACACACCAAAAGTACTAAAAATACTTACTATTAGTAGCATTTGCTTATTATAATTATAGAGAACTACTCTTCTCCTTTTTCATTCTCCAGATCACGATGAACACTATCTTACCCAGGGTAACCTCGGATGCATGAGCCAACTTACAATACATTCTGCATCGGTTGTTGTAGGGAGACAGACAAGTTCTTCAAATAGTAACTTGAAATATGTTTTAAAAGACCCATATTGTACACAAATCATTAGCCACAACCATCAACATGTAGTTTCCTCGTTTTGCAATCAAGAACAAAGTCAAAGCCGTTGTTGAAGGTTTTTTTTTGTAGAAGATAACAGCTGAATCAATATACTCACATAAACATGTATATTTACATTCTTTATATATGTTGGGTTTGTATACGGTATGGTATTAACACTCTTTTAAACAATTTTTGTGAACCACTCGCTACTCAACATTTTTTGTTTAAAATGGATTCTTATAAAGTACTAATTCTTAGCATGTTTTAGGTAAACGTTTAGTTATATAGCATGCATCGTTTAAGTCACCTATGAGTATTGGTTATGCTTGTTAGGAAGCGGTTTAGTAAAATAAAAAACATTTACAATTTATAACTTGCTGGTTACAAATAACATTCTTTTAAGTTGGTTGAAAAAATATTTCTTTTTCTAACAAGCGTGTTAGAAACGATTTATTATTAATCGTAAGTTTAAAATGTTTTAATCTCATGTTGAATTTACTAAGTAGTGTGTTAGAAACTATTCATTTTAAATCAAAAGTGTAAAACATTATGGTCTAAGCATTTAAGTTTTTTAATGGGTGTGCTAGAAACAGTTTAGAAAACAAAAATTTTTGAACAAAACAATTGTTCCGGTATTACTACTTGCGAGTAGTTATCATATAAACAATGTGATGTTGTTTTGAACAGATTTGTAATGTCTCAAGCTTTCATGATAAACAAAACGAGGACATGTTGATACGAGTGCCGAAACTTTCACCGAGGGAGCACATCAACACTCACCAATAAAACGATGTCATTGCGATGCTTCCAGGGTGTGTGCACGAAATCACAAAAGTAATTGCATGTCGTTGATGCCTTTTATTTACCGGAGCCCAAGGGCGAATCCTAGCTTATGACACCCCCCCCCCTTTCTCAGTTGTGTAAATTTACGCGTTTTACACCTCTATGTGTGGCTGTCTAGTTGGAACTGAACTATTAACGAGTCACGCTTGTAGTGAATAGAACGCAAATCCATGCTCCCTTTGAGCCGGGTTGTAGAAGTCAAAAGCCAAGTGAAGCGACCCAGGAAGTCAAACTATTTAGTCACGTCATGATGTTAATAATGAGCAGATTGATGTTCCTTTCAATCTAGGTGGTTTTCACGAAATTCATGGTGGAGTCTTTTTCCAAGACGGGAAGTATGATGTTAGGGGCGATGACCCGTTACTTGATGACGACCAAGTATAGCCCGACACTTGATAGAACCCGTACTCAGCTCTCGAGAACCGATCAGGCTGCATGGGAATGAGTCAAGCCTCACGGTGCGTGGATCTTAATTAATATTAATTCCTTCATTTTTTGGTTGATCTGGTGTTATCTTTTATTTGATTGCTTCCGTTAACTTTATCATTTATGATGCAGGACGCGACAACCTGTTAATTGCTTGATGATTGACGACCTACGAGAAACTGACACTCGAAAGAACCCGTACTCGGCTCTTGAGAACCGATCAGCCTGCATAGGAATAGATCATGATGCTTGCATGAATTTGAGTTCATATTAATGTTATGGTTTTTAACTTCTATCTGTTTTCTTTAATGTTTATATCTATATAGTTTGGTATTTCAAAAAAGGTTGATTTATATTACCATGTTTTGAATTATTAAAAAAAGAAGGTTGAATTTATTACTAACTCTTGAGCCATTTAATTGCTTCCTTTAAGTGCATCATGTATTACAAACACAAGCTTATATAACCTTACAAACCACAGTAAGAGTAAATCAACTTAACAAAACTATACCAATCAACTTCACCAAACTAACTTTCTGATGAGCGGGATTTCTTGACTGACTTGGTAATCCTCCAGCAAATTAAACGACTCGATCCAACGACTAATCAGTTCTTCGTTTTATTTTTCCTTTTTAAAATGGAGCCAGTGAAAGCCTCAGAAGATCTTAGAGAAGCGTCAAGAAGTTCCAAACCCTTCATAAAAAAAAAGTTAAGCGAGTCTTAAATTTACATAATGAATGAACTAAATTTGTTTTAGTAGTAAAAACAGTCGTTTACTGACTGAATTAACATCGTTTACCTGCTCAATGCCGAAGCTCACTTCATGTACCTCAATATCATTTAAAGGAACTTCCAACATACCAAGCGTAGTAATTGTCGAAAAAGATGATAACGGAGTTACAAAAAGATTATCTGTCAACATGAACTTTACGGACGCTTTCAAATATCGTCCTTCGACGACTCATGAATCTTTTAAAGAACAATCATAAAAGCGTTCCCCCGAAAAAAATTTAGGCTTTGTGGTACGACTAATACTTGCACAAACATTTTCAGCCTTATTATAGCTACGCAAATATAACTTAGAATAGCGTAATAAAACACTTACAGGAAAAATCTGGTTTACCGAGAGTTTTTTATGTACCAACTGGGGTTCCAGAAGCATACTTTTGAGCTCACTTGACTTTATGCATTCTCCAACACTCAACTTTTGAGCTCACTTGACTTTATGCATTCTCCAACACTCAAACAAGATATGCTTGAGTACAAGTTGTTTAAACTTAGAAAAACACTAGTACCGTTAAATAATTTGCCAATCACAGTACCTAGAGGGATTTCAAGGAACCCAAAAATAAACTCAACCAAATCACAATCTCCATCTGCAAATAATAGTTTGGATGTTGATTTTTGCATGGTAACTTTCAATTTTAAAGTCCTTAAAGTTCTTGCTGTTTCATTTTTTGTCAAATGGTTAACCAAAGGTTTTTCTCTATCAACACCTAAACCTTGAATACAACTAGAACCAGGGAAAACCATCCAAGTCAAAGGATTCTTAGATAATAGAGCCCCTTCTAAAAGATTAAGAATCTGAAAAAAAAAATGTATATATATAGTTAACTTAAAACATAATTTCAGAAAACCAAATAAAACATAACCAAATTAATTACCTGGTCAACACCAAAATCAAATGACATGTTATCTAAAGAGCTAACGTCAGTGATTCCAAGTTCACAGAGCAAAAGAATGCTTGAGCCTGGACTATTCGGAATCACACGGAGATCATCCGTGACAATAAAGGTTGTCAAAGTAGACACAAACACATCATCATCACTATCACCATCCACAGTTGAATCCTCATATTCGACTTCTCGGTTCATTATCTTGCCACAGTGTCTGCATCTGGCAAGGTCACAAGTGCTAATTAAGCATGTATCTAAAAAGCATCCACGAATGCAACTAAAATCCGGGCACATAAAGCGTTTTGTGGGCTCTTCATCATTTATGTTGAGTTTAAGCTTTCGGCATACATCATGTGATGAAGTAATGGGATTAAGCAACAACCATTTGTTTTCTTCAGCAGACATACAATCTGTAGAAAGATCAAGCAGGCTCTGGTACAAGTTATTTAGGCACCCAATGGCCTTAAGCTTTTCATTACGGTGTTTCCTCAAGAGCCTGACAATTGTGGCCATTGGCAATGTCATAATGCTGAAAAGTGTGTCAACAAAGTTGTTATCAGCTTCACCGAAGATCACTCTCTTTTCCTCTTTGTGCACCAATAGTTTTAGAGAGAATTTGGACTGTGAAGAATCAGGATCCATTAATGTTAAACAATATGTTGCAATAGAGTAGTTTTTTGTGAGAGCTTGAGATACTACTTAAACTAATTAAGCGGACAACGAAGAGGTGTTATTACTCAGTATTTATTATGAACATTATTGTAAGTTAAACAGCTGGTGTGATACGTTCAAGTTTCATTGTGACTTATTGGTGTCCTAGCTGTTAAGACAACATAGAGAAGAAAAAGAAAAGAATTGCAATTGATGTAACTTACCTTTCGGAACACCCATTTGTAAATTTTATGGCTGCCAATCTTGCCATGACACAATGTGAAAATAATCAGTTTAGATTGGCTAGTAGGACATAAATGGCGAGCCGGGGTCTCACCGGAAGCAGTCTCTCTGTTCTGAAAGGGTAGAGGTAAGGTTGTCTACATCTTACCATCCTCAGACCCTACCATAGTTTTGTCATTAGTGGGATATACTGAGTACGATGATGATGATGATGATGATGATGATGATGATGATGATGATGATGATGATGATGATGGGTCGTTTTTGGGTTAAACCGCTTAACAAAGCTATTTAGTAACTGGCTGACTCATTCCCCCTTCAAACTTATTTCGTTTTTCAACGTTAAGGTTCTATTTTATTTCTTAAATCGGTGCGCTTAAATTCTGATTTTACACAAAAGATATAAATTTAATAAACTCTTTATTACCTTTACACTTCCAACTACAATTCTTTCTACTCTATAAAAAATCTTCAATTTCCCATTCACAAATTCACAAACAGCATATCTTAACATATTTATGTTTATTGAGTGTTTTTCAGAAAAACTAAAAGTTGTTTAACTGTGACGAAACTTTTAATATATAACATAAAAAACAAGCCCTCTAGAAGCTAGATTAGAGAACCCAATATTGCAACCCGATATCCAGTAATTAAGGATGTCAACAAATTAATTATTAAAAGATATAAAATCGTACGAATTAACGAGACCACTCAATACATAAATTAGATCTTTTTTGTACACACCACAAACGAAGTAAAAGGAAAAGAATCACAGTATTTTAGAAACTAAATCAAATAAATTGCATCTTTTTTGCCTTCACAACGATCAAAGAAAAGCCAGAAGTCACAACAACGGATAATTAATAAAGCCTCTTTAGCTTACTTCCAATAATATTCAAATAAATACATAGTAATGAACACCTTTCCATTGTCCAGCTCAATAGTTTAAATAGTATTGCTAGATCTCACCATAGAGTACTATCCATCCTAAAAATTATGGCTCCTAACACTTCTCCAGCCAAATTCTCCTTAAAACTAATGGTACACAAAGAGGAAAAGAGAGTGATATTTTCTGAAGCTGACAACAACTTTATTGTCACCCTTTTTTAGCATTATGACATTGCCAATGGCCACGATTGTCAGGCTCTTGCGAAAAGTATCAGATGGAAAGCAAAAGGCAATCGGAAGCGTAAACAACGTGTACCAGAGTCTACTTGATCTTTCGACAAATTTTATGCCGGCTGAAGAAAACAAATGGATGCTGCT